>NW_023596690.1:0-42575 GCF_011947565.3 Pollicipes pollicipes | reverse complement strand
ATGTATATGAAATGGGCAGTTGCTGAATATAACCCACAGATAACAGTGCTCCATGAAGCATGTCAAGTTTTCACCTATTGCTATCATCCTTTCATTGACCAATGCCATAACTTGTTGCTGACCTATGACTGGCAGAGGTGTCACAGAGCCTGGGCCAGCTGCTTCAGGAGCGGCACTACCTCCAAGAAGAGGTGTCAGGCCGGCACGTCACCATCGCCCAGCTGCTGCGCGTGCAGGAGGCACGCGCCTCCGAGCTGGGCCTGCAGCCAGCTGTCCAGATGTCAGCTGTGATGCGTCGGTAACAGCCTGAAGGCTCCACCCTGGCCAGTACCTAGTCAACAGTGACGTCCTGCTCGACGCCATGGGATATGCAAAATACTGTGCTGTGCTGATCGCACTGCCCTCCGTCAAATCAGCGCATCAGGATTGCCCACTTGCTGTGTGTGCTGAAGTCAGAAAGTGGTCTCAGACTTCCATTTGCTGTCAGTATTTGGAACATGCGAATGGCGGGCGTTTGCCGCGGATGTGAAATCGCATGGTTGTTGCACGGTTGCTGTGAATTGGTTGTCACAGTTTGTTTTCTGTATGGCAGCATAGTTCATTCTCGAGGTAGATTGCAGAAGGGTGGGGTTGTATTTTGAACCAAAAGGGAAATCAACGAAGCCATATCGCTGCTCAGTAATCAACTGATCCTCACTGTCTTGCCAGTGTCATGCATGGTTTTTGCCAGGCATATCTAATCCCCTGGAGTATCCGCGGCTTGTAGTCGAGCATCGCCAGCAAAATGGAATTCCCTGCGCGGTTATCTGCGGACGGCGGTCATCACTGGTCCGAATCACGAGAACGGCTTCTGCGCAGATGCTGCGCGTGATAGGCTCAGTGCGTTGATCTTCATGTGGATGGCTGGCGCCGCACCAGGCTTTGGGTGTGGGGTGATGCCCGGCAGACCACGCTCTGCGTCGATTCCCTCTTGTGCTTACACCACAAGCGAGCTAGCGTTGCGGCCGTGGAGGGGTTTCCGACGCCGTGCGACCGCAATCCGGCGGGTGGGCCAGTTCCCACACCATGACCAAGCATGGCATACTTGTGTTACGCGTAGAGTTATCTGGTTGCCATTTACGGCGGGGTGCCACGTTTTCATGGTGTCGGGTGGCGGTTTCCGCGAGAATGGCACCCACTGCCTTCTTGGGGCCTATGATTCCGATGCTGCGGGTGGGAGTCCAGCGGCTTCCGCAGCTGCTGTAGCATCAGTGGCGGTTGCCTCTTGCGGTGTTTGCTTGCTCTGTGTTTAACCCGATTACCGCCGGGAGATTCAAATGCGATGCGCGGTTGTACAGGTCGAGAGCACGGCTGGTGCGCTGGGCACATGTACAATCTTTACAAATTTAGTGTGCTGTGACGGTTTTATTCATTTACATTTTGTTATGCTAAAGGAAAATTACGTGAATCAACGTCGATCATGCGTGTAATACATTTCAGGAATATAAAAACGCCTTAGCTGTAACTTGGACACATGGGCAGCACAAACGCACCGAACGTCCATTCACGCCACAGGCATTCGCCGAATGGACGCGACTCCACACGTCAATCCACCCTAAAAAATCAACAAAACACGAGCGGTGCACCAGCCCGTCCATGATATGTACAGTGTGCGATGATGAAGTCAATCACAGTCAGTTGGTCGGTCGGCACTCGCGGCCGGCGTTATCCGATAAACACCTGTGCCACGAGCGGGTCATCGCTGGGCGGCGCGGGCACGGGCGGCGGCGCGCGGCTGACCGGCACGCGGCCGCCGCCGGCGCGCAGCTCCTCGCGGATCTCGCTCATCACGCGCAGCCGCTCGGTGTGCTGGGCACGCAGCGCCGCCACCATGGCCTCGTCCCAGCGGCGCTGCTCCTGCAGCCAGCCGTCCAGCCAGGCGATGAGGTCGCGCTGGCGCGCCTGGCGCGGCTGGCGGCGGCGGCGCGGCTGGCCGGCTCGGTGCCGGTGCGGCCAGGCTCGGCGCCACCGCGCCCGGCCGCGCCCGCCGCCAGCTCTGGGATCAGTCGCACCAGCTCGTCCACCTGGTAGTAGCAGTCGGACTCGACTTCCTCGCCGGACAGCTCCCAGCGCATTTGGGCCCGCCTGCGGGCGCACGGCGACCGTCAGTCGACGCAGGCGCTCGGGCGTCGTGGGCGGAGGGGTTATCGCCAATCAGATCGCGAGTGCTGGAGTCGCGGCCAATCAGGGGCGTGCGGTGGACAAGCGACCAATCAGTGGGCGCGGGATGAAGCGGTGGCCATTCAGGGCAAGAACCGTGTGGCGGTGACCGGTCAGGAGGCCAGTGGTGACAAACTGGGGAGATGTGTGGGTAGAAGAAGAAGCGGGCGCAAGAGCCACGACTGCTCACGTTACGCAGGCCCAGTGCCCGCACCAATACGGCGCAAAACAACCGAACACGTCGGTTACGAACCCAGAGTCCGCATCTACGTCACCATTCGAGCCATCTCGGGGACGGCAAGGCCTCTCAGTCCATCGCTCACTTGTAGGCCTGCAGCAGCGTCTTCATGCGACCTTCGCACTGCTCGGGCGTGTAGTCCATGCTGATGTTGCGCATGGCCTCGGAGATCTCGCCCCAGAGGAAGCGGCGCTTGATGCTCGGGTCCGAGTACTCCTTGTGGCGCGCCTTTAGCAGCGCCAGCATGGTCAACGACGCCTCGCGGTTCCACACCGTCTTGTTCAGGTTGGCCGTCCCTGCCGAAGGGTGGGGTCGTGACGTCGTCAGGCAAGATCGGTGGCGCTGAGCTCGTGGTTGTGTTGTTTGTCTTGACCATACGAAATGCTGATGTAAGGAACAGGACCCTGGAAATGCAACATCGAATTTTGTTCCGCACACGTGCAACACATTCTAAGTCTCGCGGCATCACGATTTACAAACATACCCAACTTTCATTTGCATAGTTCGATGGCGCATGCCAGTTGAGTACGGTATACCAGTGTCAATGCCTGTATGGGTGTCCGTCCTATCATCAGGTCAGCGACGGGAGGTACTGTAATAGAATGCAGTCCAACTATCATGCGTTGGAACTATAGATAAGGGATTTGGCCATGCCCAGTCTCCAACGGTTCCCCACTGACCTGCCCGTCCCCAACGGTCCCCAATGACCTGCCCCGTCTCCAACGGTCCCCACTGATCTGCCACGTCTCCCGCTGACCTGCCCCGTCCCCCACTGACCTGCCCCGCCACCAACGGTCCCCCACTGACCTGCCCCGTCTCCAACAGCCCCCCAATGACCAGCCCCGTCTCCAACGGCTCCCCCACTGACCTGCCCCGCCTCTAGCGGTACCCCCACTGACCTGCCCTGTCTCCAACGGCCCCCCCAACGACCGACCAACGACCTGTCTCAAACGGTCCCCACTGATCTGCCACGTCTCCCGCTGACCCTGCCCCGTCCCCCACTGACCTGCCCCGTGTCCCGCTGATCTGCCCCGTCCCCGCTGACCTGCCCCCGTCCCCCGCTGACCTGCCCCGTCCCCCGCTGACCTGCCCTGTCGCCGCCGGCGCCGGGCTCGCGGTCGCCGCCCAGGCACACGCCGTCTGTCATCAGCTGTGGATAATCGGCCGACAGCGTGCACATCTCCCGGTAGAAGGGAGGCGACGAGCCCGTCGCCTGGCTCTTGCGATGCATCGCCTTCAGCGTTTTCCAGCGGTTTTCACACTGGATCTGCAACGGCGCCGGTGTCGTCCGTTCTCAGATGTTGTCGTACTCAGCTGCTGAGGTCATATGGCGGGGTCGCCTGCCTGGGCGGGCAGGCGACGACATGGAGGGCGGGCACGGCGGGAAATCAAGCCCCCGCACCTATGGTTTTCCAGACGTGCGGTTGCCAGCGCAGACGCGTTAACCACCACGCTATCAGCACCTCTCCGCTCTCAGCTGCTGGCGGACTGGAACCGAGCCAAGTTCAGAGATACTGTGGCCGCGGTCGCGTTCGGAGCACAAGCAAACTCGGGGTCTGTGAAACGTTCGGAGGAGTTAACCCCCACAGAATACGCCGCAATCTGTCCGACGGACGCGGGAAGTATTGCCAGCGGTCCGAATGTAGCATCTATTGTTTGATTGGCGGTCGCACCGGATGCGCAACGCAACAGCTGTCGTCGCCTTCCACGGAAGAGGTCCACCGAGCCGCGACGCCACGAAAACATAAGACGGCGAGAGGCCGGGATAGGATGGGTGCACTGTATACATAGACTCCACGAGGGTCCGCGGGGCGGAGGAGCGTGGCGATCACAGACCCCGAGCAGCCAGAGCAGCTAGCAATTTGGAGACATGCAGCGATTGCAAAGCTCAACTGTCCGCGACGATTGAGACAGCTGCCACACGATTAACCAGCAACGACTCAATGACTACGTATGATTGAACAATGCCAACGTATGCAGTTAAGCACTACTTTCGGTTGTTCAAAAGCTCACCTGACTGATATTGAATCCCCTCTCCGTCATTTGATCGCATACTTGCATCCATATGAACTTCCGCTTGATGTTGGGGTTGGTGAACTTGTCCACACTCTCGGTCAGGATCTCCAGCAACGCCTCGGTGTCATGCTGGGCCCAGCGGTAGTCTGAGCACAGCCATCAGAGCTCACGTTGGTCACAAGTACACAACACAAAGCCAGACATGCGGCGCGCACACAGCCACAGCTCATGTTGATCATACGTCGGCGACTCAGAGAACCACAGGACCACCTCAGGACTGCGTAGCAGGTCGTAATGCACAGGTGAATGGCAAGAGCATTAACGGAAATGAAGCACAATTGGCGTTTTGGATGTGACGACCGATTTTCATCACCACACGACCTCCACATAACAAATCTTACAATAAAAACCCAAACATTTATTCCTGAGGACGAGCGCGGCGCGCAGAGACGTCAAAAAGCAGAGCCCGTTTAGGTAACAGCCCATCTTTCCACACACATTCTCATCACTCCTGTACGAGCCGCAAACACAGCGCGCAGCTCGCGGCGGTAAGCCTGTTGCCCCCAGTGCGGCGCGTGCCTGGCGCTGTGGCGGCCGTCGGCCTTACTCGAGTGCCCCGTGTCCGCGTCCAGTACGGCCTCCTGGGTGACGGCGGCCGGCTGGCTCGAGTCGACCGCCGCGCCCAGGCACTGGTGGTTCACGCACTGGTCCAGTGTGCTGAACGTGTTCTTGCACTGGGCGCACTGGTACATGGTCACCTGGAGCCGGCGGGAGAGGGGGCGGTGACCCTCGGCCGGCGGGGCGGTCGGCGAGCTCCGATCGAAGCTATCGGCGAGCTCCGATCGGGGCCATCGGCGAGCTCCGATCGGAGCCACCGGTGAGCTTTGATGGGAGCCATCGGTGAGCTCCGATCGGACCCATCGGAGCCGCCGGCACCTCGCTGCTGTAAGCTCAACGCGAGGCCTCTTGTGCCGGTGCGACTAACCAAGACATGTTTGTCATGGATGGACTGGTGATACTGACTGGGAGAAAGCGCGTGCCCAACACTGAATCACAGAATAGGTAAGGCGCCGACGGCACGCGCGCAAACAGCACGGCGGCACAAGATGAAGCGCCTGCAGATGATAAGCATCGCGAGAGACGGTCCAGCCCACTTCCTCGCCGGAAGAGCACGACGGGATTCCCCAACACCCTTACGCGCGAAGGTCGCCATCTGTACCGGCTGGGCTGAGTTCGGCATAAAATCAGCCCGGCCCAGCGATCAGAATCCGCGAATCCGCGCATGCATTGGTAACATACGGCAACAGCTTTAAAGTACCGATCCACTTCCAAAGCCGTGCCACCTGCCCCGCCGTACTGACCGCACTTCGAATCGCCACCACGGCACGCGGCGGCACGTACCCTGAAGGGCGTGACGCCGGTGTCGGCGCCGTCGGCGGCCGGCTCGTCGGCGGTGGGCGCGTCACCGCTCGGCAGCAGGCCCATCTCGTCGACCGTCGTCGACTCCAGCTCGCCCTCCTTCAGGCAGTACTGGTGCTCGAGAGCGTCCTTCTTGGGCAGCCAGGCGTCCGAGACGCCGAACGCCGGCGTCGCCTCCATGCCGGCTCGCCTGCGGCCCGCTGCGCGCGCCCCCGTCACTGCACGGCGCCTGGCACGCGCCCAACTCGCACACGCCGGGCATGGTCTCCCACACGTACATACCACGGCAGCGAACGGACGTCAGGCGTTACCGTCCGAAAGTCTCAGGAAAATAGAATCGGTGGTACCTTGGATTCATCAACGTCCCCTGCTAGGCCGTGCAACGTTAGGTTCGCACATCGTGCGCTGTCCCGTCACAGAGACCCACACTGCTCCCTTGGCCCACCACCCGCAGTCAAGAGACACCGCACCTTCTTCTCACAGCACAAACCGGCCGGCCATCGTCCGGCCGCCCCAGCACCCGAGTCCTCGAGCCGCGGCGGTGGTCAGTACTCCTTGAACGAACAGCTGACGGCCGTGTGGCCGAGCGCGGTGGGCCGGCGCCGCTCGTACTGCTGCGCCGTCCGGTCGCCATAGTAACGCCGCTCGATCACCTTGTCGAAGAAGCGACTCAGTTTCACGGCGTTGCCGCTGCCGGCGGCCAGCGAGCGGGCGCTCAGGCAGTCGACCACCATCTCCTGCGCGCCGCACTCTTCGGCGAAACGCGACGCGTGGCGCGAGAGGTGCGCGGCGCGCTGCTGCTGCGCCGCCAGGTCCGGCTTGCAGGCCACCACCAGCACGGGCAGCTGTGGCGAGCCGGCCAGCGTCTCCAGATCGAAGGCGTCCGGCTCGCCGCCGCCGCCGTCGCGCTGCAGCACCTCGGCCAGCCACGCGCCCAGCGTGTTCTGCGTCTTGCGGTTGCTGCGGTCGTGCACGAGGATGACGCCGTGTGCGCCGCCGTAGAAGACGTGGCGCGCGTTCTGGTGTGCCCGCGCTGCCGCCCACGTCCCACAGCTCGACGCAGTAGGTGCGCTGCGCCGGCAGACCCTCGCGGAAGTCGTGGATGCGCACGTCCAACTCGCAGCCGATCGTCCAGGACGGCTTGGGACACGGCTCATTGTGGCAGATCAGGTGCACCAGCGATGTCTTGCCCACGCCCGAGTCACCCACCACCACCACCTTGACCGTCTCGATGTCATTCATGCTTGGCGCCACGCTGGCTCGTCGAGAAGTGGCGCGACTGCTAGTTCATGTACCCGGATAACAGTTTGGTGACGTGGCCCCTGAGCACTGAGCTGCCCCAGCTGATGGAAGATGGGCATAGTGCACATTTTGATGATTGTTGGCTCAAAGCCCTTTGATGACATAATTTGCTGCAGTGATTAGTAATTGGAATGTTGTGTAGCTTCAACAAGCTGTTCACAATGGCTCATATCATAGATATCTTTTGAGAGCTTAGTAACAGGCATTTGTTTGGGAAACTGACTGAACACATCTCATATGTGCCATCATCATATGCACTATTCAGGGTTGGACCTAAAAAGTACCTGAATCAGGCCTTCCCATATATTTAAAGCATCATGTTTCTTGGATAAGCAAGGCACTGAGCCCAAAAGGTACCTTTCCAACCTAATCCTAAAGACTTGGAAATATAAAAATAGCAAAATGTGCGATCTGTCTGAGGATACATCACTAATGACTCGAATCAGGTGACTCTCAATATGGAAGTAACGTTATGCAATACAATGGTTAGCTATTCCAATAAATAATTGCAGCCTTGCCTGCCTCGTGCTAGCAGTGCGGATGTAATTGGCAGGGCGAGAACACATGAATCTCATGAAAGGAGGAAATCTTGCTACATGTAATGCTGGGTACAGCCAGCAGCACATGACCCACACCACACCCCTGTGATAAGTTGAGCCTCCAAATGGAGGTGTATAGGTGGGACAGTGCTATGATAGCAATAATCATGAATAAAACATTTCAACAGCTCAGGGAAACTAGTAATAACTTGTGTGCACAATTATGAGGTCCAAGGTTAGTATTCAGGGCAATGCCCACACCAGAGGCACTGTTATAACTCATTTCATATTGCTTTGCCTTTTTCAACCTCTCTCTACTTAGTTACACACTGGCAATTCTTGGTGTTGCCCCCACCCTCCTTAACTCAACTCAGCATCAGATCCCACAAAGGTGGCATCTGGTCCAAAGCAACAAAGCATCAAGTCCTCCCTAGCAAAAAAGAAAGGGTAGCCCTTTCTGTTCAAAGGATACAAATAGTCCCTGGCACCAAAGCCTCTAAATATCTTAACAAGATTTAAGGCATTTTAGTATGTACAAAGCATGCTAGCATGTAAAAAACATTTTAGTATGCCTGGGAATCACACCTGAGCATGAGCTAACAGAAGCTTTTTATAATGTTCTGCTGTCCAAAAACATGTCACCGCTAACTCAAGTTATGTGCTATCAACCTACATTTGCCTCTATACATATCATAGTTAATAAGATGATCCCAAATAACCTTGCCCTGAATTTGGACATTACATATATTTTTATTCAGTTCCACAAATTCACCAACATGGTCTTAATACTACCCCTTCCTACCAAAATTGGGTCTTAGCCACAAAACTCAGACACTCTTGCAACATGGTGGTCTCTGCAACCATGACAAAATCTCTCCAATTATACATCTGCATTCCTGCACTATTCATTCACAGACATGCTCCCTGCTATTGCTGTTGGGACTTTACAACACAATCAGCTGCTGATGTTGTATGGCATTGCCTGTCTATCACCCTGGTAGGCAGGGCAGGTACAGCTGGGAATCAAATTCCCCCTGTGCATGGCCAAGGCACCTCAACTCAGGAAGCTGGCAAGTCAACTACAATACCTCCTGAAAATTTTGGGTACCTAGGAGCCTAGTTATTATACAAGTATATACCTTGTTACCTACATTAGAAATGCTCATCATTATTCTTCCCCATTTTAAAACCAAGACCTTTTTCAGAGTGCTGTCAGGACCTCGATGATGTTCATTTCAAGCTCTCAAACTTGTTTAAATGCTTCTACACCCATTTACATGTAACCATCAACACATATCACTACCAAGAGCAATGCAGGAACCTCTGATTACTAGGAAATAAGACGTTCAAGCAACACCAGCATGCCAGGACTGCCATAAATCAAACTGTGCCAATAAAAGTAACCTATTTAGCAGTTGTGTTTCGATATCTTAACTTAACGCAGCCGTATGAAAAACACTCTTATTTAAACATTTAGCCGTTGACCAGTTCCATTTTTGTACCACACTTATCAAGTCATGGCCAAATAATAGTAACGTCCGCAGGATATTGCACCGCTATCAAAACGGCGACAATCATTCCTCCCATTCCCCCACACTACCACACGCCACGCACCCAGCCCCGCGGGCACTGTGGATTCACAACCATAAATGAACGGTCTCGCAGCATTACTCTACTCTTCTACTCACCAGTAGATTACGGTACGTTCCTTGCGTGATTACACCAAAAGGAACTCCACGTTCCACCCACCCCCACCGCTACACCACCGACATCTTCGTCTTCTAGTAACTGCTACACTGCGCAGCCAAATGCTGGCATATAACGTGGCTGCTCAGTTAGGGAGAAATCTCCACCATGCCCAAAAACCGACCGCCAGCCATTCGACGTCAGCTATGCACGGGTGTCGATTTGTATTCTTGTAGGTGGGCCACTGCCCCCCCCCCCCCCCCCCAACATATCGTCCGGCCCTCAGTGGCGAGCTTGCCCCTCCCCAACCTACTGAAACCCAAGTACATGTAGGACATTACAAATGCGAGCTCGAATTATATCAAACTTAAAGAAGACTTTTACTAATTGTTTCACAGGTAAAAGGCCTATGAATAGAAAAAAGCGATATCATGCTCATTTTTGTGCACCGGACTGATTAAGTCACGCTTTTTAAAGCTCCGCAAGCGTACCGTGTTTACTTGAGTTTGGTTCTGTTCTTCCTGCATGGTACATGTCTGTAACTACACCATTTATATCTCTTGCTGACTCCGGCCTAGTTTTGTGCTATTGTGGGAGTGTTTTAGCATCATTCAGCGATATTTCAATCAAACAGACTGCAGCAAGCTGCGTTGTTTTGCTACGTCTCATCACAAGACAAAAACAAAGCGGCGAAATATTGGCATAAAAAGGTTGCTTAGTTATTAGCCGTCTATATTCGGAGGAAGTCTTGCAATGTGGCGACCATCACTCCTACGTCAATATTCGATCAAACAGTTGCAAAAACGAGACGACACGGGAATATATTTGTGTTCTGTTGAGTACACCACTGCCCCCCCCCCACCCCCGTTCCAATTTGGCCCCCAACGGTGAGTTTGCCCCCTCCCCAACGTTCTGGATCCTAGGCACAAACAGAGCATTGCAAGTGAAGCATAAGCGTAGAAACGTTTCGAAAAGTGGGAGGCCAAGCCCAGGGCGTACTTCAGGAACTTTTTTTCTAGAAAGTAAGCCTGATGACCGTCGGGGGGAGGGGGTGAGATGGAGGAGGTTGTTATCGACCTTTATTCAGATGTCACGGCTGCTGTGGTAGATGTCCATCTAGGGCTGTTTCTCACTGGGGCGCAATCTTGCCTATCCAACTCATCTATGTCATTCGGCAAATTAGGCTATCCAGCTTCCCAAGATTATTCGTCCATTTCAACATTGTCTTTCCTGGGGAGGCGAAATTGCACAAGCCGGTAGGATGTTGGGTCATTGAGGAGGCATCTGCCTTCACAGAGTAAATGCCGAAATACGGCATGGGCGGAGGCTGATGAGAATTTTCAAAGTGAATTGAAGGTTCACAGTGCGACAGATTTTTCATGAGCCTTCCTTTCGCTGGCTGCTTTTCAACAGATAAGGTTTGTCGCAACATTTTAGGCTGAAGCAAATTCTGATGCTTTAAAACTGCTAAAAAACAATGTGACAAAACACCATAAAACTGGAGATTCTAAAAACAACCAAGTCATAGAATGAAAGACCTTCTGTCATATATTCCTTATCTGGGCCCTACTCCCGTCCGCCGTCGGCGGCCATTGCACTGGCCTGGCTATCTCTCTCATGGCTGACTGAAGACTGATCGCATGGCTGCTTTGTTGCGTATTTATGGATCAGCATTACTATTTATTGGTGTGTAAGACATACGTTGGACACCTGCAACAGTACCTTTTTCCGAATTATCTTCTCTTACACCACATCACCCCGGCAAAAGCCTCCTAGAAGCTGTCTGCCTTAGATATGAATTGGCCCAACAGGCATTTCATCGCCCAGCATTCAATGTAGACGACTTGGTCTGCTTTTGTATGTAGGCAGGGGCATAGCCAGAGCCTTGCTAAGAATGAACACAGGGTTGATAAAAGGCTCTCTAATGGTGAACCTCCCCCCCAAAAAAAATAGTGTATGTAGTTTACTTGTGAACAATGGATATGGTTGTCTTCGTTTCATTGTTATATTTACCTTGTAACCAGAACAGAAACCAGAAGGTGCCATGAAATCAATGTTTGTATTTTGCAGTAAAAAAAAAACACTGCAGAAATCAGGCGTTGGACGACCACGTGGAATAAATCATCGGCACCCTTAATTTACAATGTCCTAGCGGACTTATCATAGACTGAAAGAACTCAGAGGCTTTGTTGGAATGTTTTATCTGGGTTATACAGGCACTGAAGACGTTGCGAAGGTAGGTTACAGATCGACATGTTTGATCGAAATTTGAAGATGAAAATTTAATTTTAGATCAAGTGGTCAGCAATTTGTATTAATTTGGCCAAGCCATGTTTGTCGGGAAATGTTTAACACTCGTTCAGAACCGATAAGTGACATAGTTTATGACGCGGCCTTTTAACGTCGCTCGCAAATCTTAGCAACAAAACCTCGGCGCCAGGCGTTGCAGTCTCTGTTGTCCTCGGAGCGTTAGCCCAGTGGTTAATTTTTTGCCGTGGCCCACCGTCGAACGAAAATGATGACGCTTCTGAAATGACTGCTTTTAAACGTTTCAGTAGATAAGAAGTACAAATTATGTGACGTAACTTCACGCACGTAAAAGCACGCGCACTCACAAATCTTAGTGACAAAAAACTCGACGCCAGGTATTGCAGTCTCCATAGGCCGCGCAGCGTAGGCCCGGCAGCTAATACTGAGTCGCGGCCAACGGGCGGACCAAAATGATGACACTCCTGATAGAAGTACCTTTGAACGCTCTAGGACTTACATTTAGTAGGCAGTCTGGGTGCATGTCTCACGTGTGTGATTTTTAGACTGATGATAAGGAAGAATTGGCCCTTAAATCACCGCGAAGTGGTGCTGGAATCTGGCGGTGGAACTGGAAGAGTAAAGGTATAATCTCTATTTTTCGCATTCCCGTAATTCTAAATCCGTCCAGAAGACAGATTAAAACAGCGCCCACCGTCTGGTGGCAATTGCAGCGGCCGACGCCGTTCGGTTTCACGGGAGCTGCAACCCAGGCCATCGCTGTGCTTGCTCACGAGGTTGCGGGCGAGCACCCTCTTGATAATTAAGCAAAAAACTAATCCATTTGAAAAATGAATGTTCTCAGGCAGACATGAGATGGTCTTGTTTGCTTTTTATAATTATTTTGACACTTTATTCAACACTTATGAGACCCGCACTCTACCCAACAATAATGAGACCTCTTACTTCCTTGTGGGCAACGGCCTCTCAAGCAGAAGGGGCACCAGGGGCACATTACCGTTTCTGGTCAAGGGTTGAAGGGCCGCTCTGTCCCACACGGGGCGGGATCTTCTGGTCAATCCGGAGGTCATTAGAGGATGTATCGTATCGCAGTGCTCCCGCGCCTGACACGGGAGGTCTTCTGACCCGCGCCGTTGGACCCGGATCAGCACAGTAAGCCTCATTGACGCGACAACATCCCTAATCGTCGCAGGTGGTCCAATAATTGTCACATATATGTAAGTTACGTTGTTCCGGTGTCTCGCCTCCGGCTCGCTGGTACACACGGTGCGTTCCAAGCCCCTTCTGTATGTCACATTCGTCACAGGCACCCCACACAGTCCGTCGCGCCGGCGCGATAGTCAGTTAACAATAGTCAACGGAATTTAGAAGACCTACTTATTCTTTTGGCATCAGGTGAGCTATGAACGTCAGACCGAAGTCAAAACGAACTTGCTTTTTACCTGAAAGCTTGCTGTATGAGGTAGCTTCTAATGTTCATTTCAAATGCATTAGCATTAGAAACCGCAATAGACATCTGCAATGGACTTCTTAAAGGGAATATTCCACATATGAATGCGTTGAAGCAAACATCAGACATATAACTATTGGTATACTTCTCAGTGAGAAATACTTTTCTATGCAACGCAATATCTCTGTCTCTAAAATACGCTCCTCGATATGTCATTGTTTGAATATGTCGTCGCATTTTGCACAACGGTGATTGAGAGAGCCAATTGACGACCGTTACATTTGGATATTGTGCTCACGCATGACAGATGTGAACGATTCGATAATTGCATCTTGATTAGTTTTGAGGGCTAATGAAATCACAGAGTTTGAAAGACACAATTATGGCGCTTTGGACGCTTGAATGACTTATAAAAAGTTTCCTCAAAAAGCCGCACATATTCGCGGGCGTGTAGCTCCGAAACTAGAAGCCTATAAGTCTTAAGAGAGGCAGATCTGCGAAGTGCACCGAATGGTCTCCAAGATGACTATTTCGGTTCAAAACTCAAAACAAATGTGGTGTTCTACCTTTCAAAGTCAGAGGAGGTAACTAACTTAAAACGACATAGGCAAATATTTTGTTTTCAGGAATGCGCCGCTAGCTTAATCCTTGCTGTTTATTCAAATGCAAGAATCAAAACAATGATTTTATTATTTTGGCATCCATGGCCTTATAAATGTCAAACAAGGCCGCTGAGCTTAAATGAACATCAATGGTCTTTTGCTTAGAACAAATATCTGTATTCACGGTGGTTGCGTAAGGGGCCTGAGGCTCTTTGGACACCGATCTTGAGTTTAGCCTTGTTTGACCTTATTTGACCCAAAAGTCAAAATGCAGGACTGCCATATTTTGACGCAACTGGGACCACATGCGGGGCAACCAACGCTGTAAATTTGGTGTCTCTAATTTTCTTAGTTTTTCATTTCAGTTGGCCAAAATGACCCCCTCCCTACCCGAGCGAAGGGTATTCAACGGCCAACCGGGCGCGTGTTAAACCAAACCCGGTCCAACATTAACACCCAAAAACGCAACGATTTACTAGCAACTACGTTCGGAAGAATCACGTAAACTGTCCATTATATTAGCGGGGAGCATTACTCACATAGATAAGACAGTAGCATCAGCCTCATTCCTCGGATAAAAACCAGGAGAATGGATATAAGTTGGGTTAAAAAGTGATTTCAAAAACCCGTTCACACGTCGCACATACGTAAGCATACCTTCTGTACTCCAGGAAAGATGAGATTGATCCAGATAAGCGTGAGTGCTGTCGTTCTACAAAGGCTTTCTATCGGAAAGTTTCTATGATTGCCTCGTTCAATGAAACCTTAACAAAGTTGACAGAACGAGCTAATACCTCAGTGTTCTTGGAGAAAATATGCGTCACAGGCTTCAGTGAGCCTTCAATAAACCGCGGGACTAAACTTGTTTTTTCGGCAGGCAAACAAGAATTCAATGCGTAGATGAGTTTTAGCTAGTTTTTTTCTGGGTTCTTGAGAGGTTCAGTTAGCACTTTCTGGCAGCTAATACTCCTGTCTTATCTAGGTTGGGAAGAATCCTTGAAACGTGCCAACCCCCACTTCGACATTAATATTCAATGCAACAGTCACGAAATCCTGACGATCGAAGCACCCAACTAAACCTTTAGCGGTAATCGTCCAACAATGACCAGCAAAACAGCGCTAGACACTTCGGACATGCCCAACGTGAGTATAGCATTGCAGCCTGAAGTCCGCCTTACAGCTGCCTGCCGGGGTTCTCCGTGGCAGCCTTTAATAGTCGCGCACGTCAACTTACACAAGTAATTCTTGAATCAAACGCGTCCAACAGCGTCTTAAGCCACATGGCATCGACTACAAGTCGGTTACCGAAACCCAGTGTTGTTCATCGAAGCCCAACAAAATATTTTTTCCCCGGCGACAACATCTCGCACCGAGCGCACCGGGACATTGAGATCCACAGAACGGCAATCTCGGATTTAAGGACCGTTATCTTTATAGCACATAAATCTGAAACCTGCATTTTTTAAGAGAGGAAAAATCCATAATATATGGATGCAATGCTGTAAATGCCAAAACATCGGAAGGTGTATCATTGAGACAGAGACAAAGAATAACAAGCACACTAACAGGAAGCTTCTTCTTACCCGGAGAATATGAGAGTTTCATAAGTATTTAATAAAGTAAATCAAAATGAGGTGAGACATTAAATTAGGCGGACCCATGGTGCCTGAGGTCAATCCTCCTCCAGAATCGTCAAGTGAAACAAATTACGCAAAAAGTTTTGGGCCTGTGTTTGCAATCTTAGGAGCCAGAGCAGCGCTGGGCCGGGGCTACAGTTTCTGTAAAATCGAGAGCCATTGGCCTCTGCAGGTAACGACAGACGCCGGGCGCGCGAGAACGACCGTTGTGAAGTAATCCTTCGAGCGTTTCAAAATCAATTTGTATCGTTCAAAGGTTAGACTGGGATGTACACTTCAGCCGTGTGATTTTGAGGTTGGTTGACCTCTGAACAGCTTAAAGGTTACAACACGGAAATGAAAATTTTGCGTCTTTTCTTTTCCAGCTCCCCCACCAGATTCCAGCACGATTTTACAGTACTGCCAATGCAATTAGTTCCTATTGGCAATCTAAAACTCGTGTAGGTGATGTGTTCTCTTCGGCTTCCTTCTAAACGGACGAATTGAAACTTTAAAGCGTTCAAAGACGCGTCTTTCAGATGCGTCATCGTTCTCGTCCGGCCGTCGGCCACCTCCTGGTGTTAACCGGGGAGGGAGACCGAGGCAGTGCTGCCGGCGGAGACTGCAGCGCTGGAAGTTGGATTTTGTTTCTTGGGCTTGCAAGCGCGCATGTTTATCACTGCCTGATCCCTTTTTTCGCTAATCAGTCCTGAACGTAGCTCAGCATTCCCAGACTCGTGGGATGGCGATGTCAACTCCAAACGTTGATCCCGTTTCGATCCACAGTCGACGTTCGCGGAGTCCTCAATGCCTATCGCCGTAGAGCAAAGAAACGAAAAGAAAAATTCGGCGAAAACCCTGAATGCCATCAGTTAACAAAACAAACAAGCAAACAAACAAACAAAAAACTGACACAGTATGAGAGGAACATCAGAAAATAATGCAAAAGTTGTCTTCTGTGCAGTTATTTAGCACCTGACGCCTTCAGCTTCTTCGGTTAAAAATACGAACAGAACTGGATCTTCCCGTTGCTATTTGGCTACTGATGAGGTTGAAGCGAGTAAAAAGATTAAAGAAGCGAAGAGCAACTCGTGCAATGATTTTTTCGTGGGGGTCTTTGTTAACTCTGTGGCCCCTGCCCCCAACCGCACCTACCCCCGACCCTACCAAGACTAGCTGAAAGAGATGCGGTAACCCGGGTGTTTTTTTAATCCTGTCATGGGCGCCCTGACTTTATAGACTTGTGCGGAAGTACGCAGGGATTCCAGCTGTGCTATTACAACAACGTCACACCAACGCCAAAGAAGCTCATACGTAAAACAATGCAATCACCATTGCTGCCGAATGTGTTTTACAGAATCTGTGTTGTCGCCACAGATTTGAAATTTTTCGGCCAGGGTGATAGAGGACCTCCAAATGTACGATCATCGTCAGTGCCGTCCGGAGGTGGTTAGGGTGGCTGAGCGTGGGTGAGCTCATTGAGCACCGAGTACGCATGCAGTATCATCACTAGAACCAGCTCAAGTAGTACTGCTGTTACAATCAAACTGGATTGGGCATGGCGTCGACAAGACCGGCGCTTCGTTTGCCACGCGTTCGAACTGAAGCAAGATCGGGAGATTCTGTTCGGAGGCACAATAGCTTGGAGAAGTGCACCCCAAAAGTACAGCAGCCTCGCAATGCGTGTTCAATGAAGCGAACGGGAAAAGTCATTTCAAACATAAAAGAAGTTGCATACGCGTAGTTACGGAGTGGCTGAGGACCACTGCCTTAGATGTGTGGAGGAGCTCTTGTGTCTTGTTTTAACTGAATTGCGTATATTTTGTCGATTACATTTTGATTTGTCAAGGATGTGCGTGTAAAATGGTTGTGATAGACACGTGTATTCTGAACAGCCCATTTTTGTAACTACGTATATGGATGATGAGTGAACTACCTAGGCTTCCACTGACATATTATACGCATATTTCACATTTCGGTACGCAAAAGGGCATCCCTTCTGTTACACTAAAGTGGCATGCTTCTAAGATGCTGATGCAAACTGCGGCTTCAATAAGTGATTGCTGCGGATAAGCACATTTAACCCTCAAAATACGTCATGAGTGTTGATATATATATATATATATATATATATATATATATGTATATATATATATATATATATGTATATGTGTATATATATATACACATATACATATGCATATATATATATACACATATACATATACATATACATATACACATATATATATATATACATATATATATATAATATATATATATATATATATATCCCTTCTTACATATATATATACATATATATATATATATATATACATATATATATATATATATATATATATATATATATATATATATATATATATATATATATATATATATCAACACTTATGCAGCCAAATATTGTGGACGAAAGTTTTCACACCTGTCCCTTTTTGGGGACTTCACCTGAGGACTGAGCGTGATATAGCTCTCTTCCCTCCATTGCTGTCCATCAGAACCTGATTTTTGCTCCATGCGTAACGGGATTTATCGACGCCCTGGCACGTAAAATGCAGCACAGTGACAATATCTTAGCATGGCATTTATAGAGCAATGCGAAGCCATTGTTTGGGAGGGATTGACGCGCCACATTGTCATGCAGCCAGCGCATACAATCCCACCAAGACGGCCGCACTGTGTGGGTGCGCAGCGGTCTTAAAAATGGCGACAAGAATAGCCATGCTTGCGTCACAGCATTCTCGGCAATATCACTCGAGACGGTGGCTTGTAAAAAGCACTTCGTGATTTCCGTCGTTCTGCATCGTCTGGGACTATACACTTGTCATAAAATGTGATATTGTCTGCTCTGCACAAAATAAATTAGGGAAAATATGTTGCTGGCCAATCATTTTAAGGCCTACAGCTTTGCTCTCATAGATGAGCGTGAGCGTCTAGTACTCTGTACCCAAGTATCACAGTAGTATAAAGAGCTTCTCCTCACCCTCAATGGTGCTCTGCGACACACTAAGCCGCTGAGGCTATGCGGCGGCGTCCGTCTCTCATCCTGGCACGAAGGGTGGGCACACGGGAATCCAACCCCGCACCTCCGGTCTACTGTTCACAGAGCATTCATGGTGCGAGTGCGCTTCTTGATAATGCGCTGCACCAATCTTAACGAATGTTTAGACCCACCTCACGAATACATAATCACCGAACGGACATGCCAATGATGGTACTACCGAGCATCATCTTACCTATGGGCTCATAGTCCCCAAACTTGCTCACTTTTCGTGACGACAATCAATAAATCATCGATTAGTGGCGCATCCAGGATTTCTTCCCCACGAAATATCCATTTCGTCTCCGATGATAAAAGACAGGCGACAGTTGTGCGTAGTTTATTTGCTTTTTCACACTGTGCAACAATGGACGAATTTGCCAATACGAGACTGCAGCTAGTTCGTGACACAAATAGTTGCGCCGGCGCGACTGGACTGAACCCAATTATTTTACTTACCAACATGTTCGCTGATGTTTTTGGTAAACCCCACCCGCAAACAAGCCAGCCACTAAACGAGCGTATAAATGTTGTACTATCACCCACGCGAGTACAGCTCGAGTAGGTCTACAAAGTTCACAGCCTGATACAAACGGTGACTGACAGGACCGTCTGTCCGGTACTTCGCGGACCAGTGACTGGCGGGGGGCACCGCGCGACACGGGTCCGCCAGTCTTGCCCTCCGAGCGACCTCTTGAGGGCAAGCCACGGTCACCATGCGACGCGGCCACACACGGCCGGCAGCTCCCCGTGCTCAGCTCTGGGGATGAGCGACCTGACCCCGTCCTCGAGCAGCCCTGATCAGCTGACCCTTCCCTCACTACGGCACTTCGCCGGCGGCGGGAGCTTCCCTGAAGGGAGGCCGGGTCCCGCAGCCGTCGCCGCGGCACGGCCGATCCTAGAGCAGGCCCCCAGCAATCTTGGCGCGCAGCCGCTGCTTCTTGGCCAGGTTCTCGCGGTGCTCGGCCTCCATGACGAGCCGCGCCAGCTCGGCCGGGCTGTAGCCCAGCACGGCGCGTAGATCGCAGATGAACTTGTACACGAACCGCTTGCCCGACACCTGGCGGCGGGACGGCAGAGGTCACTGTACCGGGAAGGCCGGCCAGCGCACGCCACGCAGGCGACGGTCACGGGCAGAGCAAGGGACGCTCTCCGTCCGCGAGCGCCCGTGATGGGTTCGGCAGGGATGCGCACTAGACCAACCAGGCGAAGGTTTAGGCACTGCAGCAAGGCGAAGGTTTCGGGGAATTTAAATTCTTAATAATGTTAACATCAGGCTATTGTAGCGCACGAGAGCAAAGCACCCAGCACACATAAGGCGACCCAACTAAGACCCACCCACGGTAAGTGCGATCCAGAAATGTAATACGTGTTTGTCACAGATCTGCCGCTCAACCGCCACAACCAATCGCTGCAGGGGAAGAACAGGCACTGCGTCGTCGCCCTGGACGCAGTGGACGTTACAGCAAGCTCCCCTCCATTCCGCTCCTAGAAAGCTGCTTCTGACTGAAGGGTTAGCACGACTAAAAGGCAAATAGCCTCCATGGCTGGGGAACTGACCAACGACAAATAACAAGGCAAATGCTGCCACTCAATATCGGCTTAGGTAAGGTGAGAGTCAGTTCGCTTTACGGTGTATTCCGGTGGCACATCTGGGGTCCAAAACTATCCCAGATCACGGGCGCAAAGCAAACTAGACGCCAGACCCATTACATTCCCGTGGAGCCCGTCGATAATTGAAGCCGCTGAAGCCGGTTCGCTCATCAGAGTCCGGCCAGGCGGGTCCCACCTTCTGCAGCATGTCGCTGTCGTAGTAGTAGCGCAGCGCCCGGCTCAGCTTCTCGTAGTTCATATTGGGCTTGTTCTTGCGCTGGCCCCAGAGGTACGCGACCATCTCGGGGTCATTGAACTTGAACTCGCCGTCGGTGCCGACCCAGTGGATGATCTCCCGGCGAGATTTGTCTGTCAACAGCTCCAACAGGAACTGCCACAGCTGGATGTGGCCCGCCACCGTGTCTGCCAGCCAGGAGCGCAGCTGCACTTCACACATCGCAGGCGAGGGGGCATCTTCTCGAGAACCAGGCATTCTGTGCTGATTGCAATGGTTTCGATCAATGGTCTAAGCCCACGGACGCCCTGTCAGTGGGCGGCAGCTGACTGTGAACCGGCGAGCACCATCAGCTCTGTGACGGACGCGTGTGACGGCTGACGTCCGCCACGAGAGCCTGCCGACATCACCTGGAGACATCACAGAGACATCGCCTGGCTCGCGGACGCAGCGCCGCAAAACTCCACATGGGCGCTTCACGCGGGTCCAATACACAGCAGCGGCACTCGGTGATCAAAACAATGCCGAGATGTATTCCCGGGCATGTGCAAACGGCGGCGAAAGGCGTTGCAATTGGATCACTATGCAGTCATCTGGGTCACTATGCAGTCATCCAAACTATATGAGATGTTAGGTCGACATTTGACTTTTCCATTTGAGTTGATTTCACGGCGACATGCTTTTGGTATAAGACAAGGGGGTTGAGTCGGGTTAGCTACTTACTGTTTGCGAAGTCCGGTCCGTCAAGGTTAAACTTCGCTTTAATCTTTTTTGGTTTCACGGTTGTGACAACCTCTTCTCGCTGAACAATAGCTGTTGAAAAATAAGATGCCAACATTATCACAACGGACTCTGAAAACGGCATGCTTAAAGAAATAGATGGACACAGACTGCCATTCTTACCACTTGTTTATCTACACAGAAATCACAGCTTTAAATCACCACGTTCCAACTCAATTATCTGACAGCCGAGCTCCACATCTGCAGGCGAGTCTTCGTCGCCTTACAAAACACACACAAACAGCCGGCCCCGAGTGCCGCGCCAGCAGCGCCACCCCGTGCTAGGACGGCGTGCAGCACTCACCGACAAACTTGCACTTCCTGAGCAGCTCCAGATGTGTCCAGAAGAGGTCGTTCGGGTCGGTGGGCACCAGCTCAGTGAACCTGCCCTTCTCTATCGCGCACAGGTCCACGCCTGCAACATGAGCGACGGCGCGCGCTGTGACCGCGCCGCACTACACAGCCAACACGCATGAGAGTTCACTGTCTGCTGCTCCAACTAGCCAAGCCACATGTTCCAAGTGCTGCATATGCACCAAGCGATGACAACAGGAGACCAAGCCCCCTGTCAGCAGTGCCCGTGAATTGCAGCTATGCCAAGATCGGCCACACGCATTTAACCCAATGCTTTTTAAGCTCTGAGATGAGCGACAGAGGCGCCCAAGAATGTATGCGACAAGAGAAAAATATACGTGCTGGCCACAAGACTTCATCATAAGAATCACAAGATTTTTGTCCCACGCTCCCGACAGTTCAACGGTTCATATCTTCTGAGCCAGTATCCCAAAATTAAAAGATAACCAAGGCCTATTTTCGTTGAGTGCTTTGGACGACTACTACCCACCAGGGATACCGCACCCAAACGGCAGGCGCAGTGACAGGCCAAAACAATCCACACGTGCACAAGGATACACGTGGATTACATTGGCTAGTTGCAAGCACATCATGCAACGGATTGCCATCCCTCGGCCCTACCAGGGGGGGGGGGGGGAGAGAGTCCGTGAGCCTCAGACCCAAGTTCGCCACGAGACTCCGAAGCCAGATACCAGATGGCAATGCAGATACTGGATGACGATACACATACTCCACGACGATACAGACACTAGATGAAGATACATATACTCGTTGACGATACAGATACTAGATGACGATAGATACTCGATCACGATACAGATACTAGATAGCTATACTGATAATAGATGGCGATACAGATACTAGATGACGATACAAATGCTAGATGATGACACAGATACTAGATGACAATGCAGATACTACAGGTGGGCAGCCTACCGGTGAGCGTGTCGAACTCCTGACGGTGGATCTCCGCCAGCGGGAACTGCTCCAGCGCCCAGCCGAGCCAGTGGCGCACGTGCTCCTGGTCCCAGCACATGGGGTCTGCGGCCGGACGCCCACCCCGGTCAGCACGGACGCAAATACTCTTCGGAGGCTCGGTGCGTCCGTATGCACGTGGCAACAGCACAAAAGCGGGCGGGACACGTGGAGTAAGCGGCGCGCCCTTGGCACACTCAACGGCACGGTTAGTGAACAACTGCGACCTGGTTGGAATCGCTCTTAAGCGTCAGAACACTGCATAACACCCACCACATGCTGACTGGGTCGCATCCGAGCTTTGTGCACCTTAGATCACCCATCACTCGCATGAATTACTCGACACACACAAACAATGGGAGCGTCCAGCCATTAAGGAGTGAAAAAGTGAAAAAGACTTTGTGCAAATAGTATGAATAAGTATAGCCAGTTAAGCCCAGCCCCAATATGGACCATCCATTTCAACACACCTCAGCGAATAAGAGCCGACACATCTCCATCACGGTCGACCGCTTGAAAAACATTGTAGCTACAGTCTGCCAGCTGCTGGGTGATTATATAGCCTTGACAATAAAACCATGATAATACAACCTCAGCGGCTGGCAGTCTCGCGAAGTGCCGCACGACAGCCACATACTCGCCACAGCCACCGCCTGAGCGCGCCATGGACCGCGTATCCACAGCCGCTGGCCGCGCGCGCCGCCAGCGTCTCACCTGTAGGGATGTTGAAGGTGGCCTGCAGCTCCTTGAACTTGGGCGAGAGCGCCCAGCGCGTCACCTGACGCGTCTCCTGCTGGGGCGGCGTCTTGGGCGCGCTGGGCGGCCAGCGCTGTTTGGCTGGCGGCGGCGAAGCCGGCGCGCCCTCGGCCGCCGGCGCCAGTTGCTCTGCGGGCGGCCGGGGCCAAGTAAGCGGCACCGGGGCCGGGTGAGCGGCGCCGGGGCCGGGTGAGTGACGCCGGGGCCGGGTGAGCGACGCCGGGGCCAGCCGGGACGGGCAAGCTCGCGGCGGCGACAGAGCAGCGTCAGAGCAGGCCAACAGACCGCACACGCAGGCAGAACGAGCCACGCCAGTGAGATGCAACCCGGCTGCAGCACACGCCATGTGTAACCTGCGGCTTCTGGTGGGAGGCGGCCGTGCAGCTGCCCGATGTCTGATGTTGATAAAAGCGCGCAAGGTCATGTGGTATCGTTTCTAATACCTCCGTGACTGCGTATCATATGTGTTTTGAAGTGTGAAGTGTGCAAAACTAATAAAAAACTGGCTCTTAAAAAGACTTGCAGCTTCTACTGCAGAGAACAGGCTGCACACGATTGATAATCGTGGACTTGATACGCATGGTAGCGTGCTACTGCATGATACACATGACACCGCATGCATACAATAACATACCGCCGCGAAGCGCTCCCTGCAATGAGCCCTCGACGAGGGGTGGCAGCCCACCCTCGTCCACGGCGACTCACCCTGCACCTCCTGCACCTCGACGTCCTCATCCAGGACGCTTTCGAGTGGGTCTCGCTCGTCACCGAGCTCGTCCGGCTCGTCCTCTGGCGTGGGCGAGGCCGGCGCCGGCCGCTTGAGGCCGCGCACCGGCCGCCGCTGGCGCGCCATGTACTCCTCGCTCGGCTTCAGCACGTCGATGATGTTGATCATGCGGCGGCCGTGGCCGATCGACAGCTCAACGTTGACCTGGACCACGCCCTCGCCCTCGATACACTGCTCGGCCAGCGTGTGCTCCGGCTCGAGCTGGCGGAAACCGGCGGTGACGTCATATACACTGCTCGGCCAGCGTGTGCTCCAGCTCGAGCTGGTGGCAGCCCTGGGTGACGTCATATACACTGCTCGGCCAGCGTGTGCTCCGGCTCGAGCTAGTGGCAGCCCTGGGTGACGTCATATACACTGCTCGGCCAGCGTGTGCTCCGGCTCGAGCTGGTGGCAGCCCTGGGTGACGTCATATACACTGCAAGGCCAGCGTGTGCTTCGGCTCGAGCTGGCGGCAACCAGCGGTGACGTCATATACACTGCTCGGCCAGTGTGTGCTCCGGCTCGAGCTGGCGGCAGCCCGGGGTGACGTCAAAAACGCGTCACGGGGCTACTGCAGAGGGGCTGTCACCCCGCTGATGCCCCCCCCCCCCCCTCCTCCGGCCAAAGGGACACAGGGCGGTGATGTCAGTTACAGGCGGACAGGCCAGACCTGCACTGTTCCCCGCAGGATGTTGTCCCACAGCAAGACACCTAATAGCCAAGCCATTCCCAGCAGACCACCTCAGCCACCTCCGGCCCGCGTCGCACCCGGCCGCGGCCGCATCTCACCTGCTGCACGCCCTGCAGCCAGTACTCGTAGCCGGCCAGCTCCATGCTCATGCGCTGCTCGAGCAGCCCGCGCAGCGAGGCGAGCGGCTCCTGCAGGTCGATGTGCTCCGTCAGCTGCATGGTGCCCTCACCCTCGCTGGACTGCCTGCCGGGCGCCGGTCAGGCCGGGTCAGGCCCGGCTAGCTGGCGGCGCTGGGGCTTTACGACGCGATCAGGCTATGTGGCGTCGCCTTTCTCATCCGTGCACCGCGGGCGAGCGAACCCCTCATCTTTGGTTTCCGAGACATGCAGCCCAACAACCGGACTACCGGCACCCCAGTTAGTTGCCAGCTGGAATGGATACTAATGAACACAAACGTGAAAAACTATTCATAATCCCGGTTCTGTGTTAACAATTACCACTACAAAACAGCATATATCCATCCAGTTATCATGACAGATGTACTGAGGCTCTGTTCAGGAGCTGGCCAAAGAGGCAGGTAATGAAGATGGTCACAACAACCAGCGGATGGACGCAATCTCGCGGAAAATGCATTTTTAAAGATAATGCATAACTGCCGCAACAAATGATGTCAGAAGACTGCAAGCAGCCATTCACAATTAACAAAGATTGCCTCCACATTGACCTATCTGTGGATAACTATAGCAACAGACCCCCTGCTGACCAGCACCACAACTCCAGCACTTGCCCAATGCAAGGCAGCTTGGCAGCCTGGCCATATAAAGCAGTATGCTCACCTGCGCCGCTCGTGCGGGTCCAGCACCATGTCCTCGTCTCGCAGTGAGTCAGCCACATAGCTGATGTTGGGCGGCGAGTAGTCGGCGTCCACATCAGAGCCGTCCAGCTCGTCCACGCTGTCCACCTCGTCATTGGAGAACTCGGCCGACGAGCCGTACTCCTCGCCACTGAGATCGGAGCTGTCTGACATCTGGGCAGAAGGGTCAGCAGTGTCAGCAGATGGTCTCACACTGCACAGCACTGGCCAGCAACATGTACAGTGTAGGCCCTAATGCACAATGTAGTCATGCATGGTGGCATGCTTGTGCACATGCATGATCCCAGGCAACTAATGTGCAAGTGAGGATTCACACCTGATGTGTTAAGTTGACAGGATATAATTTTTCAGCGAAGTACGTCAATAATGGATACCACACCTGATTCAAGTCATGCCGTTCTTTTTGCTGGGAGTTTTTACCCGCTCTACAATAATTAAGTAAAGTTTGGTTTTAGCATGGGCCCATGAGAGGTGAAATCATGGTAACAACACAACTTAAACAGCATTTTAGTCTTATGGTATTACTGCCAAAAATTGAAGGCAAAAAGGGCAGTAGATGGGAATTGTTATTGTTCACAACCAAATGTTTTGAAATAAAAATCTTGTGGTTGCTTGTTAAAGGAGGCCTTTGACCAGAACACTTGGCTTTCATTTTGCAAGAGTAATTGGGTGAGCCCTGTTCTAGGCCAATCTACCTAGGGTATCACCCAGCTTTTTCTTGGACTTGGGTCAATTATCCATCTTAAGGACATGAAACCTTGTTTTATGACTTTTCTGGGTTGCCTTTCTCATGCTTTGCCTTTTATGAGAAAGTTGGATTAGTCTTTTAACTGGGAGGTCTTAATCTGCATGTTCATGAAGCGTACCCCTCAAAAAGCCTATGTTTAAGATGAGCCTAAGTTTGTTCTTGTTCAAGATACACTACACCTTGGCAAATGCACTTGCATAAATCACAAATGGCAATGCATACCTGATAGGTGAGTACACATGCCTCTGAGTATAGATGGTTTAGGTTTTTTCCAGGACTGGAACCAAGCAAGGGCATGACATCATGAGGCCTATCACAACCAAACCATTTCTAAGCCCTTGCTCTAATACACAATATACCTCTACAGCTCTACATTCCCATGTTCATAAGTTGATGTGGCTCTATTGGCATACACAAAGTAAAGATGCCTTCCTTTACAATGTAACCTTATATTCCCAGCTGGCTTTGTCAGGCAGGGTAGCATGCTAGACTGATTAGAGGGAGTGGACCTGTCAAAATATTTTCTCACTTTCCTTCCCCTGGACCCTGGACAAAACTTCTTCTAGAACCTAGATGCAGTTTGCTGAGATGAGCCCTGCACATCTAACAAAAAATTATTTGCAGCAACTGGCTGAAGAGTCCACCAGTGTCCATTCTAATATTTTTGTAGCAACCAATTATAAAAAATGAGCTATCATATTCAAAGTATCACCATGGTTCCTGACCTCCAATTTAGGCCCAGTTAGCCCTAAAGCTAACACAATTACTGATATTTCAAAACAAATCTTCTTGTTAAAGCAAAATGAACAACTCAGGAGGGTATGCTGTCTATTACATATGTAACACAAACAACAAGGGTCTGGTATGCCCAATTTACTACTATGTGTATGTCAATAAAAAATGGGCATCATGGGCAACTTAATTCCTATTCCTAACAGTGATCACAACTTAGGTAAGTGTTTAGAAGAGAGGGGTATGCAGAGGGCCCAGCAATTTTACCCCAAACCTGCAGTTATTATTAGCTGCAGTAGGCAGACAGCCCACTAATTCATCAATTACAAGCTTTATTTTACATCTACAATTTAGGAGATCATAATTAACTCTAAAAATTGAGCAATAATGACCTGGAAGTCAAGCTTTCATTGTTATCCTACATGTTTTGCAAATTTGTTTACCATATTCCAAACAAAACTGGGCCCCAAACTAACAATAAGGTGCGGGGGGAGGGGAACTAACTCCAGGGATGGAGTTCCAACAAAAAATCCCACTGGAAGGCAGACATATCCTGGTCACCGGGGAATACATCACACATACAACGCATGCACCGCGGGAACAAGGGACAACTGACAAACAAAAGGCGGAAGCCCGGGGAAAACGTAACGATCAGCGACTCCCCAGTCGCAGAGAAGGGTAAGTTCCAAAGGCAATGCCTTAAATCTTCCGTCCTCATCATCATCATGCAAGTGTAGGACCAACCTTGCGCCGAAAATACCTTGGAAGACCCTGCGTATAGCCCGCCCCAACGCGTGCACACACAGCACGGTGCGATTCCGCCCAACCCCACCAATTCCATCCCCATACTTCTAAGCAAGGCTACTAGAGTAAAAGACTGCGCAGACGTGACGTCACCATAGGACTACGGTTTGGTAGCCCGTAGTATGGTTCTTAGTTGATACTACAGAAAGGTAGATACAAAATAGTAATAGAACTGAAAACAGATTTCACGAAGGACATAGGTATTGCGACTAGAAATTGTAGATTTTGCATTTTGAACCTTCTTAAAAGATACCATTTCTAGGATCTGCTTCCGAAATAAATCCTACTAAACCACATTTTGTAGTTTCAGTATCTGCGATATATTCGTGGTGGTCAACGTTCCTGAATGCTTATGTTTGATGCCGTTTATTAAAATGAATATTGGTATGTAAATAAACAAATATTTTGTGTAATGTTCGCGTTGGAGTTATAAATTGGTAATGACTGTCCATTTAACTTCATATTTCAGGACCTATATAGAGTGAAATGTGAAAATGAGGTAATATGGGGAGCACAGGTGCCAAGAATTTCGCTGTCGCTGTGCTGAGATCTTCCTAGGCGGGAAGATCGTGGAAGAACTTAGGAGTTCGAAGTGACCGCCGCTCGGCGGATCCCTATCAGAAGGGAAGGAGAGTTGGCGCCCACCAACAACCTCATACTCACGTTCAGTCGCCCTGACTTACCGTCCGAGACACGTGTGGGATGCGTATGTGTGAAAGTTCGTCAGTTTGTGCGCAACCCCGTACGGTGCTATCAGTGCCAGCCATTTGGTCACATCAAACCCAACTGTCGGAACCGCGCAGCGTGTGGCAAATGTGCGTCCCTCGATCACATGAAGGAAGTCTGCACTTCTCACAAGCCCCACTGTGTCAAATGCGGCAAGGACCAGGATCCGCATACGTTGTATGACCGTGCATGCCCAACCTACGCCAAGGAGAACGAAATCATATGAATTAAACCTTCTAAAAACTCATCTGTCCGCGAACTCGAGAACTTCATGGTGAAACTCACCCAAAAACATCCATGATAAAAATATTATGCATCGAAAATGAAAGCTTTGTTACCCCACACTAATATGATCGGGGAAATGACGGCTGTTCATTTTCGTAACTTCCGAGGTCATTTGGCCTATCAGTTGTACCTTCAGCACGCGCGCTGGACTCGCAGTCAGCAGCCCAAGCTCCGTCCCCACCAACCGAGCAGTCCGTGGCCGCCGTGCTGCTGGCCTCCTCGGCACTGGTTGGATAGCCAACGAATGACGGTTGGATGACAGTTCAGTGTAGAAGCAGTGTCCGCGCGCCTCCGGGCATTCCTTCTTCTGAGACTCCACCGGTCTCCTCATCGCAAACACCCCTCGCCAGTGCCTGTGAGCGTGTGGCAGAGACAATGGAGCATCAGGAAGCTGACAGGCGCGCCCGCGAGGCCAAGCGGGCGCGTCTGGTTGAGCAAGAGAAGACGAAGGTGATAACCGGCTGTCGGGAGCGGACCAGGGGCTCGCTCCCGCGAGGGAAGCCGGTCCACCGTCCAGACGACGCGTGGAGGCCCCTGGTGGAACATCCAGGGTTTGAAGGCAGCTGATGAGTCCTTCGGCGCCGCCATCTAGGTTCACGGTTTCACCGGCGCCGTCCCCTTCTACAGTGGGGCGCCCGGAAAAGTGTGGCCCTCCCTGGCCCATTTCGCCCCCAGACGGCAGCCCACGTATTCGGCCCAGAACCCAGCTGGCGTCGTTGGGATCAGACCCCGGTGGGTTCTTGAAACCCATAGTTAAAGCGTCTGAGTCTGCTGCGGCCAGCCCAGCCGAGTACTTTTAAAGCAAGTCTGTTTTACACTTACAACCCAAACTCATGCCCCTACCCGCTCCCCCTGTGGGCGTCGACACTGCGGAGTGATAGGAAGCTAAGGACCATCCTCACTCTTTATCTCCATGACGAATTTTTACAGTGGAACGGCAGGGGCGTACGAACAAGCTACCAGGATCTCCATGTATGCATTAACGAGCGGCGTCCGGTGGTGGTATGTCTCAAGGAGACAAAACTAGCACCTGACAGCGTTTTTTTTTTGTCTGTCGGGTTAAGCTGTTTGGCGGCGAGATTTACCAGCTGACCCTGCTGCACATGGTGGCGTTCTTATGGCTGTGCACCACAGCGTGTCTGCTCAAAGGCTGAATATAAACACGGAGCTTCAAGCTGTCGCGGTCAAAGTGTTTTTAAACTGCTGTACGATCACCAGATACTCAATCTTTTCGCCTCCTTGGACAGGGTTTCCGTCCGCTCATCTAAGACACCTGGCGGCTCAGCTTCCGCTGTCTATCCCTATATTAGGTGATTTTGACGCTCACCACTCAGCGTGGGGATATGTCCGGGCAAACGCTCGCCGGAAGCGCTGAGAAGCCCCCTTACATGAAGAATCGCTGTGCCCCTTAAACACGGGCATTCGAACCCGTTTTACGCTCCCATCGGGACAGGCATCGACAATCGACTTGAGTCTTTTGAGTCCACAACTGATCAACCATTTTGGCTGGTGGGTGTCAGACGATCCCATCGGAAGTGACCACTTTCCCATCTAGATCAAGTACCGGGCTGACGTTCTCCTCTGTTCTGGACCACAGCGCTGGAATTTCAGAAAACAAGTTTCAAGCGATGATCGAGCATTTTCTTTCCAAGCAAGTAGTGAGTGAACCCCCGTCAGTAGAGGATTTGACTTCGTTGATTTTGCGGTCTGCGGAAGGGCGTTTATGGCGAACGTCGGGCTGTCCTTGCCGACCTCCCGTCCCATGGTGGACACAGCAGTGTCGGGACGCCGTCTGTGCCCGTAAAAGGGCCGTTAAGAAGCTTGACCGTTAGGGCACGACGTAGAGTCTAATTACATTCCAATGAGCACGAGCGGCTGCCAGACACACCATTCTAGAGGCTAAGCGGGCATCGTGGCGAGCTTACGTCGGCCAACTTGACTGCCAAACACCTGCACCCAATGTATGGGCGCGGATCAAACGCATCGCTGGACAGCACTCGTCTGTACCACACCCTGTGCTCCGCATCAACGGACATGACATTATAGACACCCAGCTGACGTAGCAAATGGAATCGCCCGCGCATTCTCCGGAAGGTGCGGCAACAGCAATGCTATCCCACAGTTTATACGTCTCCGGACCCGCTGTGAGGCGTCCCCAGTCAACTTCAGCACGCCAGAACAGGCATCGTACAACCGGCCGTTTACAATGGCAGAACTAATTTCCGCGATCGGATCGCTACGCAACGTGACAGAGGGTCCGGATCTAGTTCACAACGCCATGCTTAAGCAACTCCCCACTTCAGCAGTTGAGGCCCTCTCAGCAGCTTACAACAAACTGGGCGACTGGAGGTTTTCCGGAGTCTTGGCGTGGGTTGTACATTGTCCATATGATTAAGCCTGGCAAGAGTGGGGCTGACCCTGCCAATTATCGTCCTATCTCACTGACACCACGCATTTGTGAGTTGATGGAACGTATGGTAAATGTACATTCGTCCTGGTTTTCAGAGCGGTGCAACGTTTTTACGGCTGCTCAATGTGGATTCGGGAAACATCGCACTACAGTTGACCATCTTATAGCTCTCGACACCAACAGCTGTACCAGTTTAAGGGAAAAACAAAGTGTTGGCGCTGCTTTTTATGTCGAAAAGCAAATGATACGACATGGCGCTACGGCATCCTGCCAAGCTCTTTCATTATGGCATTTGGGGCGCCATGGGCACATTCTTAGCGAACTTTGTGACTGATCGTTTTTTCAGAGTTCGTGTTGGCTCACACTTGTCGGATGCGTGCTGTGATGTGATGTATGGAGGCGTGTTATGTATGTATAGCACAGTGCATGTGGTGCGGTCCAGGACGGAGTCAGCGGCCGTCGCGGAGCCTACGCCAGCCCGTCCCCACTGGAACCTGACGCCGGGGAGGCGACGGGCGTGGGGACGCCCGGCGCGGCGGCGCCATGCCACTCCCGGGGACAGTGGCGAGAGAGAGCTGGGGCGGGGCGGTGCGCTGCGAACTGTCGAGCGGTGGGGACATTTTCGTTCTTGTGTTGGCGAGCTGAGACGGGAAAGACAGTGGGTAGAGAGACAGCGATTGTGTGAAGAGACGTAATTGTGTGTGCAAAGACAGTGAATACGAACATTTGAACATCGAACGGCGTTTACTACGGCAGAGACAAGAGCTGAGACTGGATAGTGGACATTTGTAACCTCTATACCTCAAGCTATTTAGGGCACGAATAATCATGGCCGGTTTAATTTCGACGTGGAATTAATTCCGGAGTTCGACGGCACGGATGACGTTGTGGACTGGCTGGAGAAGGTCGAGCTAGTGTGCGGACTGCAGGATCCGGCGGCGAACCAGACGCTGGTAATACCTCTGCGGCTGAAAGGCGGTGCCTCGGCCGTGTATCGCCAGCTGGGTGACGCGGAAAGGAAGGATGCGACAAAAGTCAAGACGGCTTTGAAGCGAGCTTTTGCCGTGGATAAATATGCGGCATACGAGGAGTTCAGCGCACGGCGACTACGCGCTGGAGAATCGGTCGATGTTTATCTGGCCGACCTGCAGCGGCTCGCCAGCCTGTTCGGGGGGGGGGGGGGAGGGCTGAATCGACGACGGCATGGAGTGTGCCTTCGTGACGGGTCTGCCGGAGGCCGCAAAACAAATGTTGCGTGCCGGGGTCCGAATGGAGTCGCTGAAGCTGTCGGAGGTGGTGGACAGAGCCCGGGCTATTCTGCGAGAGGAAAGCGGCGTTCCCGAGGTGGTCGCTGCGGTGGCCAGACGGGAGCCCAGCGGCCGGGCCCTGGCCAGGACTTCGGCGGCGGCAGGAGGGAGCGCGGGCCGTGCTTCACGTGCGGCCGGCTAGGTCACATCGCCCGGGAGTGCTCGGGGCGTGGAGGCGGCGGCCCGCGCCAGGTTGGGTGTTTCCGGTGTACAAAAGTCGGCGATATTGCGGCTCGGTGCCCGGAAAACGAGCATCGGGAGGAGGATCGTGCGCCGGCCTCCTCTCGGGACTAAAATGGAGCGGCGCGCTGCCAGTGAGAGTGCTGACTGTCAACGGAGTGCAGTGTGAGATGCTGGTGGACACGGGCTACACCAGAAGTGTCGCTCACTCATCGCTCTGTGCCGAGTGGAAGAGGCGCGATGTGCATATGGTGACCGCCAGTGGGCAGAGAATGGACTGTGTGGGTACGGCCGGTGTCAAAGTGTGTGTGCCTGGAGGGAGGTCAGTGACAGTTGATGCGCTGATCGTGGCAACGAAACCATTAGGTTTTCGTGCCATTCTGGGAATGGACGGTGTAGGCGCGCTGGGGGGCGTGACGGTGCGGTCGCCTTCTGATGTATGTTTCGCGATGGAGAGAGAGGTTTGTGCGGGAGCGGGCGATAGAGAGGTTTGTGCCGGAGCGGGTGACCCGGTGGACCTAGTGGTAGAAAAGGAGGACTTTCGTGTCGTGTTCGATGCGACGCAGCGACGCTGGACTGCGGGATGGAAGTGGTCGGGAGGGAAGGCGCCAGATCGGCTGAAGAGCGGAGTGGGCGAGCACGTGGTGAAAAGTGAAGCGAGGGAGGACTATGATCGGGAGCTAGCGACGTGGGTGGGGCACGGGTGGCTGGTGGAGTATGACGAGGAGGAACACGGCCCAGCCAGAGGTCTCAGACCTCTGGTGGCGGTGACGCAAAAGAACAAGGAAAGCAAGGTGAGACCTGTACTAGATTTTCGGGAACGGAATTCACACGTTGAGGCCTACACGGCAGACGTAGACGTCTGTGCTGAAAAGGTCCGGGAGTGGCGTAAAAAACGTAAAGAGGGCGGCCCTTCTGGACTTGCGAAAAGCATATTTACACATTCACGTTGAAAAAATCGCTGTGGACGTACCAATTTGTCGAGCTCAAGGGGAAGAGGTACTGCTTGACGAGACTCGGTTTTGGCCTCAACGTGGCGCCCCGCGCGATGAAGACAGTCTTGGAGACCGTCACAGAGCAGGATGCGGACGTGAGCAGGGCGGTGTCATCCTACATCGACGACATCATCGCGACGAGAGTGTGATGACTGCTGAGGCCGTGGTCGAACACCCGCGGTCTTTCGGCCTCGAGTGCAAAGCACCGACGCGTGCGTCAAGCGGCGCTCGCGTTCTGGGCCTCAGAGTCTGGGGGAGCGAGAAGAGCTGGCTTGGAAGAGGGACAATGACGTCACGGAGATCAGAGGACCGCTGACCGAGCGCAAAGTCTTCTCCCTCTGTGGCCAGTTGACAGGGCATCTGCCAGTGTGCGGATGGTTACGGCCAGCCGCGTCACTTCTGAAACGGCGCGCCAACGAAGCAGCCAGCTCCTGGGATAACGAGATCGATGACCCGAGTGTGAGGCACCTGATCGAGGAGATCGTGAAGAAGATGAGAGCAGAGGACCCTGCCAGAGGACGCTGGGATGTCAAAGCCGACGCTGTAACGGTGTGGACGGACGCTAGCGCGCTGGTGCTGGGCGTGGTTGTTGAGGTAGACGGTGAAGTGGTGGAAGATGGCAGCTGGTTGCGACCGAACGACGGCGTGCATATCAACCTGCCAGAGTTGGACGCTGCTCTGAAAGGTGTCAACATGGCCATCCTGTAGGGCGCGTCGATTGTCAGGCTGATAACCGACTCCCGCACGGTCTACCACTGGATAAGCGACCTCCTCAGCAGCAAAGCCCGCCTGAAGACAGAGGCAGCCTCGGAGATGCTCATCAGGGGGAGGCTGAGCACGCTGAAGATGCTAATCGATGAGTACCATCTGAAGGTGACGGTGCAAAGCGTGGCGTTCGCTGACAACCGTGCGGATGCACTGACTAGGGTGCCGACTGACGGGCGTGCAGGGGCACAGGAGGTCCCGGTCTGCGTGCTGCCGAGTGCGAATGACAACCAGGACAGGGTGAAGGAGGAGGTGGCGCGGATCCACCACGCCGCTGGCCATCCAGACGTCAGGAGGACGTTGTACTTCGCCAGGAGGGCTGAGCCGCGCGCCAGCCGGCGTGTGGCGCAGGACGTGGTGACGGCCTGTCAAACGTGTCAGTCCATCGATCCTGCTCCGGAGAGGTGGGCCGGCGGACACCTGGAGGTAGAGACCGCATGGGACCGTGTCGCCATCGACGTGACGCACTTTCGCGGGGGCGCCTCTACCTGACAGTAGCAGACTGTGGTCCTTCCAGGTTCGCGATCTGGCGTCAGATGCGCTACGAGAGCGCCACGTACGCGATCGCAGAACTGACGGCAATATTCTGCGAGCGGGGACCGCCGGCAGAGATGCTGACAGACAACACCACCGTGTTCCACAGCAGGGCGTTCCTGGCCTTTGCCAGTGAATGGGGGCACGGCGGTACGCTACAGATCGGCTCACGTTCCGTCGGGGAACGGCATCGTGGAGAGGAATCACCGCTCCATCAAGGTGATCGCCACCAGGAAGGAGTGCGGAGTAGCGGAGGCCGTCTACCGATACAACATGACTCCGAGCGACGACACTAGTGATGCCGCCACGCTGGCCAACATGCTGTACCGGTATGTCTTGCGGGTCAAGGACGTGGACCCCGGACACGTTGTGGATAACGTTGTGCGAGAGGACAGCCGTTACCGGGTGGGGGACGCGGTCTGGGTGAAGCCGCCGCGTAGTCGCTGCGATGAGCGGTACGGCAGAGGCGTGGTGACAGGCGTCGTGTCGCAACAGACGGTTGAGGTGGACGGCATGCCGAGGCATGTTCGCCAGCTGCGTCCTCTCTCGGACAATCCCGTGTCCGACCAAGAGCCCCTGCCACCCGACTCTGAGGATGAACAGCCGATCTTCACTCGGTTACCTGCGAATGAACGTGCCGAAGAAGAGGGCCAAGGAGGGGATGGGCGAGGTGGAGAAGAGCAGCCGGAGGATGATGAGGAAGCTGGAGGTGGACAGGGGGCGGCGGGTCATGGAGAATCAGAAGTACGGCATCGCTCGCAGCGTGTGGTGCCCGCGCGCCGTTGCGGTCTGTGTTGCGATCAGGATCGGGAGGGAGTGTGATATGATGTACGGAGGCGTGTTATGTATGTATAGCACAGTGCATGTGGTGCGGTCCAGGGCGGGGTCAGCGGCCGTCGCGGAGCCGGCGCCAGCCCGTCCCCACTGAAACCTGACGTCGGGGAGGCGACGGGCGGGGGGACGTCCGGCGCGGCGGCGCCATGCCACGCCCGGGGACAGTGGCGAGAGAGAGAGAGCTGAGGCGGTGCGTTGCGAACTGTCGAGCGGTGGGGACATTTTCGTTCTTGCGTTGGCGAGCTGAGACGGGAAAGACAGTGGGTGGAGAGACAGCGATTGTGTGAAGAGACGTAATTGTGTGTGCAAAGACAGTGACTACGAACATTTGAACATCGAACGATGTTTACTACGGCAAAGAGAGACAAGAGCTGAGACTGGCTAGTGGACATTTCTATCCTCTATACCTCATGTACCAAAAAGAAAATGGCGTGCCCAGGGCAGTGTTCTGAGCGTCGCTTTGTTCGCTGTGATGATAAACGATATTGGTCACCCCCTTCCGAATCCGGTAAGTCACTCTCTCTTCGTGGATGATGTTGCGACCTGGTACGCCTCGTCAAACTTTGCTTCTTTGGAGCGTTGCTTGCAGTTAGCTGTGATCAGCCTGGGAAGATGGAGTGTTGTAAGCGGTCTACGTTTCTCAACTTCAAAAACTGTCCCTATGCACTTTTGCAGACCACGTCGTTAATGCCCCGCCATGGCTTTAAGGCTATACGACCAGAACATTCCGAACCAATCCAGTCCCAGCTTGTTGGGTCTGCAGTTTGATGACCGCTTGACGTATAGCCTGGCGCCCGAACACCGAAATCTAGTTCACATAAGCCAAGACTTCGTAAAACCTCCAGTCGCCCAGAGTTTGTTGTAAGCTGCTAAGAGGGCGTCAACTACTGAAGTGGGGAGTTGCTTAAGCATGGCGCTGTGAACTAGATCCGGATTTTTGTTTTCACGTTTTTCACATCTGAAAACCCCACGTCGCAACTGTTTTAAAGCATTGAACGTATTGAAGAATGTGTCTCGAACATGTTATGGAGTGGACAACAGAACACTGTTACTCCTATACCGCTCACTACTACGTTCGAAACTTGACTGTGGACTATGGACGGCACGCCAGGTTCCTGCAAACGTTTATCAGACACCATGCATCATACCGTATTAGGCACTGTGACGGGAGCATTCAGGACGCCGCCAGTGGCTAGCCTTGCGGTGGAAGTAAATGAACCGGCGTTGGCACTGAGAAGGGAAATGCTTGGCATGCGGTACTTTTGCAAGCTGGCCCAGTTTCCAAACCATCCGAATCACCGAGCAATTTTTCGCGTAATGCTGAAAGCCTGCTGCAAAGTAGCGGAAGACCGGACGCTATTCCATTTGGTGCTCATATGAAGAAGCAGCTCCGGGAAAGCGACATACGTTAACGTGGTGTGTTAAGGTCGCGTCCCTTATTGCTACCTCCAGGGGAGCTAACCTCACCAAAAGTGGATATATCCCTTTCATGCATCAGTAAACAGGGAGCGATCCCAGGCAACTTAAGATCGAAGGCTCTGGAGCACATCAGATCGTACATATGATTTCAAGCCGCATATACCGATGGGTCAAAAACGGAGGTGGGCGTGGTTGCTGCATTTGCAAATGGTCAAGCCACTCGGTCATTTCCTGTACCGAAACACGCCTCAGTGTACACGTCCGAGCTCGTTGTAATTAGTAAAGCCCCATGCTTCATCGAAGTTGGTGAGAGGAAGTTACACGTGACCTTATCCGACTCTTTGAGCGGCCTATTGGCGCTGATCACCTGTAACTCACCTTGTTCCATTATCCAAGGTATTTAAGTTCGCCTGACAGCGCTAGATCGCGCAGGTAAAACTGCCGTTCCATTTTCAATACCGAGTCATGTGTGTACCACAGGTAACGACGAGCGTGCTGACGCGGCCGCAAAACGGGCAGCGCGTGCACCTTGCACCCGTCCTTTTTTTTTGCTGGCAGGGAATTTTACCCTGCCATCGCGACCTTTGTGAAGGGGAAGTGGCAACGCTGCTGGGACGCCACTGAAGCAATAGGTTACAGGTGACCGAGCCCCAACTGGGTCCATGGCCGTCAAGCTCACGTAAGTTGAGACGCGAAGAAGTAATCCTCAGCAGATTACGAATTGGCCACACGCACGCAACACATAGCTACCTTTTGTGCGACAGAGAACGCCGGTGTCCTCGTTGTGGTGCGCTACTTACGGTCTGCCACATGACTCACTCTTGCCCACAGTTCAACGAAGAGCGGGGGCGCTTCATTTCGGACTAGATGCACCAGGTCTCACCTTTTCAGACCTTATGGGTGACCGATTCTCGCATACTTGGCTTCAGATAGCTGTTTTTCATTTCTGACAAGCGTAGGATTTACAGCCATTTATACACCTTGGTAGCCACTTAGTTGCTATGGGCACAAAATGCCCCCAGAACTCGGCGTGCCCCTAAAACGCCAATTATCATCATCGAGATCTTCCCAGGCGTTGGTTAACTTGTAGATCCATAATTTCGAATGGTTTATGTGAAAAAGGTGCGTGGGGAATAACACCTCGACTACCCTTATAAATCCCCAAGACTATTTCAGAGCTGAGGTGTAGTTAATGATTCTTTGACTGGCAGAAATTGCAAGAGGTGTCAAAAAGTCGTCTCATGTTACAGGGAAATTTGGCTATCTTGCACTGGAATGGCGGGTGCTGCATTTACGCCTCCCGAGGCTAACCACTCACTACGAACATAAGGGCAGGTTAACCCCGCATCTGCCCTGGCAACCTCCCCCCCCCCCCCCCTAAGGCTACAGAATGTGCATTGCAACTTCTGAATGCGCATTCCAGGATGCTGCGGGCCGGTCAGGCCCGCTGTTTTTCATCCCCATCCTATGTTGTTGTTATGCTGTTATTGTTGTTGCTTGTTGTAATCTTCGGCACCTGCTGTTTCTAAGCACTCCCGGCACTTCCGAGTTATTTGGGATAAGGCGCTAGTGAGTGGGTCGTCACCATCTCTCTGTCTGGGGCAGCTTGGAAACGCATTTCAGCCATATTTGTGTAGCTCTGGTGCATCCAACGCCAATTTCCAGCTGAAAATGCTTCATTCAATGTTATAAACTGAAAAATCCAGTTTATGGTACAATCTGTAATAAACCAACCCGCAGAGAACAGCGTTTTAACGCCGCCGTAGCGTTGGCGCCATATGACTTAGTCCCATGCTAACGTCACAGCGTCGCCCACCCTGAGCGCAGTGACGCGGGGTTTACTTCTAACGAGGCAAGGTTGCCGTTCACAAACGCAGGTATGGTTAGTCAGGTGAATGTAAGAACAATACTACTCTTCTCCAGTAGCGCAGGCAGGGGGGGGGGGCACAGCGGGCACGTGCACTCCACCCTATGTTCCGAGGGCCCTTAGGCCCCTCGGAACCTGCGATATTGGGCCCAATTTGAGGGCCCTTGGAGTCCAAAAAGCCAGCCAGAGGTCTCATTTAGGGGCCCCGGCCTGTCCGGCCGGGCACTCAAACGCCAGCCAGAGGGGCTGGAAATGGCGTCACCGGTAGGCGGCGGCAGCACCGTAGGCAGCGCCACCACCGTAGGTGGCGTCATGAAAGTTATAGGCGACGTCTCTGAAAATGCGCCCGTCGCCCACTTCGCTGGATGTCACGGTGCCTTATACAGTATCAGGTTTCATTAGGAATTAGCCGTGTTAACTGCGCCAGCTGTACATACAATCATTTCCTACCGTTTGATTTATTTCTTAACGCCGACAGAAATCGTTCCACCTTGTAAAAACCTTTCATTTGGCGAATTGTTTCATGTCCTATATGCATTTCTTCAAGGGCAACGGGCCAGCTCTGCTTACACCCGTTTCCACTCACGCCGCGGCGGGCGCAAACGACGGTCCAGTCACTCGCTGCTCCAGTGTCTTTCAAATAAACTTTTGCTGTGAAAATACTCGTTTAAGTGCCCTTCTCACAACAGGCCCTGTGCGCTGATAATGGGCCCACTGAGTCGATAAGGGCCTATATTTCGGTCAGACGCAACCAGTAAAGCACAGTCGGCTCCGTGCCGGCATGGGCCTAAGGACCCATATCCCAAGCAGGGACAAAGCCGGAGCCAGTGATTTACATTGCCCGGGGCCCCGTGGCGCCTAACAGGGACTCAGTGTTGTCAACGGACCCCGACTCGGCCAGAATCAGTGTTCGAGGAGGCCCGAAGAGCCTAGAGGGCCCACCCGGTCCGACCATCACGGGCCTGATTGGAGGGTCTGAGGGCATAAAAGGCTGGGTGGAGTTTTGTTCAGGGGCCCAGATCTGCGAAGACGGACCCTCAAATAGCGGTCAGGGGGCCCTTTGCACCGATCAGAAACCCCCTGAGTCGATGCGGGCCTATAAGTCGATCAGGTACCACCGTAACACTTGGTCGGCTCCGTGTCGGTATGGGCCTGAGGATCCACTTCCCAATCAGCTATAGAGACAGGACCAGTGATTTACACAGGTCGGGAGCCTTGTGTTTGTCAGGGGCCCATAGCGCCTAACAGAGGGCCCTGTGCTCGCAAGGTTCCCGAGCCGACCAAGGGAAGTATTTGATGAAGCCTGAAGAAGAGCCCGGGCGGCCCACCGGAACTGACCATCAAAGGCCCGGTTGGAGGACATAAGGGCCGAAGGACGGGCTGTAAGATCACATAAAGAATCTGCGACCCGTAGGGTCCTGACCTGAAAGTCAGTCAGAGGTTTCCTTGGCCAGACCGTTTAGGAAACCTCTGAGACAATGCGGTTGGTCTGTAGTCGGGGCCAGAGACCAACGACACCGAACAGTTGGCTTAATGTCCGTCTGAACCCTTGAGACCCATTTCCCAAACAGAAACGAGGCCGAAGTCTGCGATTTGCAATGTTCGGTGTCCCTGACACAATAAGGGGCCCCTGTGCCAGTTAAAGGCTACAGTGCCACAGGACATTCTGTGTCAGCAAGTGGCTTCGAATCGGTCAGGAAAAGATTTGTTTAACAGGGTCGGGGACGGGAGCCCGAATGGCAGAGCGTCTCTTGCGTTGTTCGGGACCCTCTGACGATTGAAGGAAACAAGGAGTTATGATGAGTGCTCACATTGAAGTAATAGAAGAGTCCGTGCCAGCCAGGGCCCCAGTCCTGAACGGTGAGCCCTCCAACCCTTTTTCCAGCATGGGCCCGTTAAGCCCAATTGGAGTCTTTGTGACAATTATTTGACCACCAGCGATGGGCAGGGATGTTCTTGCGTCAATTACGGTTTATGCGGCGATCCGGGGTCAACCGTACGGGTCAGAAGGCCTCTCGCGTCACGGAGCGGACCAATGGAATATGATGTATCCCTCCTAGGGTCTCCGGATCCACCAGGGGATGCCGCTCCGTGCCGCCAGAATGACGGCCGGAAAGCACACCGCGGTGGGACAGAATGACCCTTCAGTTCTTGACTGGGAATAACAATGTGTCCCGTAGTGTCGTACTCAGGGGGTCTCTTTACTGGAAATAAAGGGTCTCATTAGTGATGAATAAAGTGGGTCGAAATGAATTCAAAACACACATGGCCATTCCACGTTTCCCTGAGAACGTTCATTGTTTTGCAGAATCAACAAATGAAACAAATACCATCAAAACGTTGAGGCCTGCGCGCCAGGGGCCGAGAGTGTAGTGGGTCACGCGCCTGAGTTGACCACTGCGCGTATGGAAAACCACAGGACCGGGATGCGACTCCCTACAGTGTCCGCGCTTCCCGCCAGGGTGAGAAACTGACGGCGCCATATGGCCCCAGCTGCTGAGTGCGTCATAAAGCCCTGATGATACGCCCGTTATCTCGGGGAGCGAGGATAGCGATGGCTTGGGCTTGGGTTTTCGTAAAACCGAACGGCGTTGGCCACTGAAAGTAACACCAAGACGAGCGCCGAGCGCGCAGCAGTAACGATAGTAAAATAATGTTTCTGAATATCTTTTTAAATCAATTTGCACAGTTCAAAGATTATCCTGGGTGAATCTTCTTTTGCAACTTTGAGGATGCCCTCTGGAAAATTAACAGTTACAGTAACACGACAAATCAAAATTTTACCCTAACTCCCCCAGTTCCACAACCAGATTCCAGCACCGCTTCGCGGTGCTGTAGAGACCAATGCGTTATTGTCATCAATCTAAAAATCGCACAGGTGAAATATACACCCGGAGTATCTCCAAAGGTGCAATTAGGAGTCCAAAAGCGTTCAAAGGCACCTCTTTCAGACGCGTCACTATTATCGTCCACCCGAAGGCCACGCCTTAGTGTCAGCTACAGGGCCGACGCTGTGCGGCCTAGGGAGGCTGCAACGCCTGACAAAGTTGTTTTTATTAATTCTGACTAAATGTTGAAGATATCCAGGCAAACATGGCTTGGCCATGTTAATACAAATTGTTGACCCATTTTGATCTTCAGGCTACATTCACGGAATCCTTGCCATTTCTGTACAATCCAGATAAACATTCTAACAAAGTTTCGGAGTTCTGTCGATTTTAGAAAGAGTCCACTGGACTCTTGTGAAATGAGGAGCGCCAGCGATTTATTTCACACAGTCATTTAACGTGTGATTTTGTCTTTTTATGTACTAAAAACTTAATTGGCATCGCTGCACCCAAGGACTCTGACGAAGGGGCCGCTGAGGAGGCTCACTTGCCGTTCAAGCGCATTGAATGCGAGTTGTGTGGTGGAGAAATCAATATATCTATTGTTGTGGTTTACTTTACGTGCTGTGATCTCTCTGGACCAGCAGTGAAAAGATTAACTTAGCGTAACTTCAACAATGCCTCTCCCTTGCCTTGCGTCGGACAGCACAAGTCGGTTTAA
>NW_023596689.1:0-937 GCF_011947565.3 Pollicipes pollicipes | reverse complement strand
CTATCTATCTATCTATCTATCTATCTATCTATCTATCTATCTATCTATCTATCTATCTATATATATATATATATATATATATATATATATATATATATATATGCGAAGGCAAGGGCTCACACTATGCTTATCGCTTTTACCTGCCAACATATTCCAAACCTCCGTTCATCATAAACGTGAGCACGTACGCTAAAGCAAGGTTTTCCCCGCTGTAGATAGCATGCTTTGTATACGGGCTCCTGACACGCTGTTCGCCCTCGCAATTAAATGGGGTCAGGACATTTAAATAGGATCAGGACAAACAAATAGGATCAGGACAATTAAATAGGATCGCGACAGGATCAGGTTCTGAACCTGGCAACACTGGCTCGATAAAGCAATTGAATGAGCAAGGTAAACTATGCCTTATGCCTCAGTAAGCTAAACGATGCTTCATGTCTCATAACTATCCATTATGCCTCATCAGTGCATTGAAGCTGTTGGCCTTCGACGCATGAACTGAAGCTGTGAGCTACATCAAGCCTTGAGCGAGATGGGCGTTGACCCCACCCCAGCGCCAGAACAACCCATGACAGGAAAAGAACTTCGACATCCGGGAGTGGTGCTTTAACCCCTAGAGCTGAAAATCAAGAGACCATTTCGACCGAAACTTCGTTATGTAACATGCTAATGTCAATCGAACTTGAAGGCGATTAACGATGCGGCGCGCTCTAACTGATAGCTTTGTGCAGCTCTTTTGAAATGTCCTCCGGTAACTTTGATGATAAGCTAGTCCAGTAATCTAATCTCTCGCGAGCCTGCAGTAAACTTCCACGCGTGCTCGACAGGTACGTGAGAACTGTGGAGGATCTTCACAACGGGGAGTATGAGGTTCACGGAAGGACTCTGAACCTGGAGATACTGGACACTTCCGGTGCTTACCAGTTTCCGGCCATGA
>NW_023596688.1:0-41420 GCF_011947565.3 Pollicipes pollicipes | reverse complement strand
AACAAAAGCATGGAGGCTACCGTGAGATAACTTATGCCTGAGTTTTGTACTCAACAAACTCAAGGAATCATACGTTAAGCTAGCATGAAATAAATCACGACTTTTCAATGGTCCAGTGGACTCTTTGTAACACAATGGAACCCAGAAGCTTCTTAACCATTTTTATCTGCGCTACTAGAAATGTTTGGGAACCCGAGATGTACATTTTAGATCGAAAAGAGGTTAACAATTTGTGTCAACATGGCCAAGCCACGTTTTTCTGGTAATGATCAAAATTCAGCCAGGATCGATTGCTGATGCAAGTTATGTAACCCAGTTTTCAACATGCACGATCGCAAATCTTGTAACAAAAATCCTGACTCCAAACGTTGCAGCCTCCGCATGCTGCGCAACATCGGCCCAGCTAATGTTAAGCCGTTGCCAACGGACGGCGAAAATGATGAGGAATCTGAAAGAAGCATTTGTTAACACTTAATGACATGAAATCGTGCATTTAGAAGGTAGTTCGGGCGTATATACCAACGGTGTGATTTTATAGATTGATGATAAGAGCGGATTAATTTTTGCAGCACTGCAAAATAATACTAGAGTCTGGTGATAGAACTAAAATACGTAAGGTAGAATGTCTGTTTTCGTGTTGCTGTATCTGCTTATCTGTGCAAAGGACAGCCTCAGAGTTGTGAAAATGATGCATCCAGTCTAATGATTCAAAACCATCATTTACAACAATTGTTCTTGCGCGCACAACGTTCGCCGCCTGGTGTTACTTGCAGTGGCAAATGCCATTCAGTTTTACGCCATTCAGTTTAACGGAAACTTAAACTCAGACCATCGCTGGACCCATCGCTCGTGAGATTTCGAGTGCACAGGTCAAAGTTTTTGATGTAAATTGTTTCACTAATCGATTCTGCAAAAAATGAACGCTCTTGGGCGAACATGGGATGACCTTGTTCGCTGTTTAACGCATCTCGAACAAATCTATGCAACACGAATGAGGCACCTTATTTCTTTCCGTGCAAGGGTCGCCGTGATTATTACATTAAGGGGCACATATTGTTTCCGGTCCAGGGCTGAAGACGAATTTCGTTCCACCGAGGGATGTCTTCCGGCTGGCGTTCTGGCGATACAGGGCGGTATCCCCTAGTTAATCCCGGGCTCATGGAGAGATGCATCACGCCACATTGGTCCCCTTCCTGACACATGAGGACGTTTGACCCGCGCGGTTGGTCCCTGATCGACACAGGGGCCTTGATTGATGTGACAGCATCCCTAATTGCCACAGGTTGTTCAGTAATTAGTGCATATAATCCAGCTGGGCTTAGCGGACCAAGCTGGCATTGGGCTGGAGAGCCCGCCGTCCCGACCATTTCTTCTATTCCATATAGATTACTTCAAAGTTAACCAGGTAGCCATGACTCCAAAATAACGTCATTAAAATTCTGCTGCCATTCCACCGACCATCAGACGATCAACGCCAGTAAAAATATAATTGCTGAGTAATTTATATCTGGCGTTCGTGAGCACGATTTCCAGATATGACGGCCACCAATTGGCTCTCAACTAATGTTGTTCAAGGTGCGATAACGCAATCAAACGATGGCGTATTGAAGAGCACATCTAATAAATAGAGAAACTGTGTTGCATAGAGCAGTCTTTTCAACTTAAAAGTATACACATAGTTGTAAGGTATGTTTTGCCATCATATCTCATGCTTGCATGCTTCATTATCTTCAAATGTGGAACATTCCCAATAAGCAAGGGCTTTCGTTGCGTCGCCACTTGCTTAGGAGTGTTTGGACAGCCAGGCGTAGCAACGCGGACCAAACAGAGGGTGGCCTCCTTGCCCCGCGCTTGTAATCGACACACAGACGGCGGAGGCACTCCCGGCGGGATGGCCGCCGTGCAGACGCTGTCCGCTGTGCTCTGCTGTGGGCTGTGCTCGTTAGCGCCCTGTACGGCCACCGCTCGGACGTCATCTCGGTGGCGCCGTCGTCGACAGCCGTCGCGCCGTCTCTCGTGAGCTGCGCCGCCTCCTGCGACCGCCAGCCGACCTGTCACGGCTTCACTCGTCAGGCCAGCGGCTCGTGCGAGCTCTTCTCCGACACGTGCGTCACCCGGACGCCACCCGACGCAGGCAAAAGAGCAGTCAACTACACCCGACTCCCGTGGCCCGAGTCGGCACCATGTCCGCCCGACTGGGCGCTCTACCGCCAGAGCTGCTATCTGCGCCGCTCGGTGGACCCGTCGGTGGATTGGGACACGGCGAGGGCCGCGTGCCGCGCTCTCAATCCCTGCTCTGACCTGGCCTCCCTGAACGACGAGCAAGAGGGAGCCTTTCTGGTGCATCATTCGTCCCGATCCGTCAATCCCGAGTACTTCGGGCTCAAGTTGCAGAATGGCACGTTTACCAACGTGGACAACACCTCTCCTGCGTACCAGCCACCACTACGCGACGTTCGTAGCGGGCTGCATGATGATTTGCGAGGTGAGTACAGAAATAGTACATATGCCATCCGCCATTGTTCGGAAACTATGCCGGCATACATCTGCGAGTCTTCAATTGACTGCCGCACGGGCTCACCATGCCTGCACGGCTGGCTCGGCCTGGACAACTACTGCTACCTTACGTCTCCACCCGGCTCAATTGGCAGGCGGCAGATGAGCACTGCGCGGCGCTGCAGGACGGCGCCCGGCTCGCCGTCATCCCCAACATGAACACCTGGCGCATCCTGCAGAGCCACTTCTGGCAGGATATGCCTGTCTACGTGGGCATTTCCGACATTGCTTCTGAGGGCTCCTGGCAGTCGGTGGACAATTCAAGCTGGTCTCTGACTTGGCGCCCCAACGAACCAAACAACGGATATGGGATCGAGGACTGCGTCGAACTCAACACAATTGGCGCGAACGACAAAGATTGCTCATATACGCTCCCTTCATGTGTCGCCTGCCCACTACATTGTGCTAGACTTTTGTTCGTGGTACATACTAACACTACATAGTTAGCTTGCACACAGTGCTGTAGGCCAGTTTATTATCGACGCAACGACACGTAGCAGGTTCAGCTGCGCAGCATGCAATGCAGCGGGTCCGCGTGGATGCAGTTGGTGAGTGTCAGAGAGCAATGTGAACGAAACATGTAGAAAAGAGGTCCGTCATATCTTGCCATTCATCAGCTCAATATCATGGCTTTTTGGCCTGCAACATTTTTTTGGCCGAGCGCAAATAATACCCAAATAAAGCGGCGTCTGCGAGGGTCAAAAGAGACTCACTTGCATCTGAATGAAAGCAGGGCACGAGCTGTCCGATTCAGTACCCGCGGCACCGATCCAATGTCACTGATACCGATGCATCACCAGCTGCCGCTACGGCAGTGACCAAATGTTTGCTTCATGTGCAGTCGAGGCAACATGTCCAGGTCTTATCCATCAAGGCCTAATGCGATTTAAAGCTTCTGGTGCATAGGTTTTAGCTATCGTGACATGTACAATGTTATCGATTAACATCGGAGGATCATTCAGTTTTGTACAAAGTTGGCTCTTTGTTACCTGGTCCCGCTTTGGCGATAGTGGTTTTAATATGTCAAGGAGATGTGCCTCACAGCTCAACTTGAGACTGTGACTGTCCGTATGGATGTAATCACTGAGAGAGGGGTATGTGAACATAGTCTACTTTTTAGCCTAGATGAGCTTTGTTACTACTAATATCACTTGTAGAATAAACGCTTTTTGAAGACATATTTCCGTGCGAAAATGCCTTTTTCGGATCAGTGTATTCCCGGTAAACTCTTACTGGACCACCAAGCCCGACTTATGCTACTTAACTTCAAGCTGAGATGCGTGGCAAAACGCGCTTATGCATTCGCCCGCCTCGGCTGGTTTTCTATAAGCTTTGTTCTTAAAAGTGCCACATATACGTAAGTGGACATGTGTCGACATCGAAGAAAGATATGCACTAGTGGTACTCGGCACAGCCCTACTGCTGCGCTAAGGCCCTCGGCTTTGATCGGCATTCCAGGCACGAAATGCATCCGGTGATAAGCCTGTCATCAGGGGTGTCACTCTTTAAACACGGTTTGGGCGGAATAGATTCAGTGAGCTTATCGCTGTTTCAAAATTTGATTTTCCTGATTGCGGCCACTTCAATTTGCATCCCGATGTCGAAGTTAAAAGCAACTTTTTATATTTCGGTGGTTCCACGGCCCTTTTGCTGTGGGGATATGACTTCCAATTACGAGGCAATAAGAAGCTGAGCTTTTTAAAACTTGGAGAGTCGTGTAATTCACAGATAAACAACATAATAGTTCGAGCGATTATATCTAACGAACATTTATGTGGGCTATCGTAAGTCGAAATTAGCCTGAGGTACAAGAAGACGCTTTGTGTAAAATGGTGTGGCATGCAACGCACGGACGAGAGCCTATGCAACTTTTGAAACAGATTGCCATGATTTACCTGTGCATAAAATAAAAGCTGAAGGGAACAGCGGTGACAGCAGCTGCGTTTACGGTGATGCTAATCATGATGCTCAACACAATGCTTGTCAAGGATGTATTCAAACTGGTTTAAATTATCAGCTCGGTTATCAGTTTCAATTGTACCTTGGCTAATTTGACATGCTAATCAAGAAGTGAACGCACGATTGAAGTCCGCATTGGCTCATGCGCGAAAGAGTCAATTAAAACTGGTGATTGCATAAGTACTCGTAACTAGGTATCAAGTTGTATCCTGTCCCCATCCCCAACTGCCTGTCCATCTGGGAAGAGCGACTAAGTGTCACCTAGACGTTGTTTTATATATTATATATATATATATATATATATATATATATATATGCATATATGTCCATATCTATATATGGTATATGTACATATTCGCAATACTCTACATATAAACGGGCATTATATATATATATATATATATATAATATATATATATATATATATAGATGTATATATAGTATATATATAATGTATATATGTATATATATACATATAGATATATATTATATATATATATATATATATTATATATATATATATATAATATATATATATATTATATAATATATAACATATATCATTTTTCGTTTCTCCGCGCGCGGTCCACAGCACGTTTTTGGTCAACACGCGCGTATGGATGCCGCGGAGGCTATCAAGGATTTGGGCGAGGCTGCACGATAGGCAAGACTGGTACTCAGAAAATCGTACGGGCGTCGCATCACTCGTCGTCCCCCCCCCCCCGCTCCTCCCTCCATGTCAGAGCGAGTATGTTATTCAAAAAGAACCTTCTGCCTGATGTGGGAAGTAATCGACAAGTTTCAATGCATTTTACTTGTTGGGGCATGGCAAAAGGCGCCTACCACGCAATACATGTCGCGCCAGGCTTGGACCATGTGTAAGGTTTGTGGATAGTTTGATGACGGTTGAGAGAGTTCTAAGCACACACGTCATTTACATAAGGGGACACGTCCTCAAGGATGCCCGCATGTTGGACGTTAGCCCCAGTGCTGCATGCCACTGGTTCGAATTCTGCCATGTATTCTGCTGTCTTGGCTATCGAGGCCATTCCTTTTTGTCTTTTTTTGCGATCGAGGAAAGCAGCTCCAGCCGTAGATCGAGTTTAAACGTGAGTCCCGGCAAGCCGAGGGTGGAAGAAGACTGCTGCTGCGATTTGGCTATGCTAGGCCGGGTGTGCCTGCTTTCCAAGCAGCAGCACGCATCCTGACATTAGTTTAAGGACATTGCATAATTGAGCCTCTGGTTGTGTGCTTAATAATAAAGACTGCGGTGATGAAGAGGCCATCGGTGATCGGCTGATTTCTGATGACGCTACTGGGCATGCACTTCATGGCCATTTTATGTAATATGGCATCGTATCAAGCTCTCAGCGACAAGTGTGCCTCCGTAAGTTCGGTCAACGACATAAAGTACAATTCTACCAGCCCTACTGGCGGCCGGCGGCGGAGGTCATGTCAACATACATAATATTTGCCTGATGACATGATCATATGATATGTAATATATTATGTGTATATCTAGCCATATAATTATCTCTCTGTGCGTTGCACATTGTTTCTTGTAGGACATAGCGCAGAACAGCCACCGCGTGTATACGCCTTCAATAAAATCAACATACATGCAATTATTCCCGATTGCTTCACTGCGCAAAGAGTTGACAATATTGGCGCGGCTCCACCTCTGTCGACGTACCCTCGACATGTGTCTCAACGATATGAAGTGTGCGATCGACAATGGTATCAAACGGCCCTGAGCCTAGGCCGAGTATCGTTACAAGGGTTCAGCCAGTCGTATGCACATCTCTCCCGGCAATTCATTCTCCCGCTCGTGCCGTGCATCCGCCTTAGCAAAAGCGCACCTACAGACAGGCGTAGGCTTGTAAGCTACCAAATGAATAAATTTATATAGGAGCATACAACACATCAATGATTTAATATCACAACTATCACCACAAACATAACCACCTGAAGCATGGCTCCCTGAATCAAGTCTGAATGCCACGTTCCACATTGACGACTTGTAATAGTGTCATTTTAACCTTGTTCCGCAAATTTCCATCAGCTTTTTATGATCCATGCTGTGCACTGGCTGGAAGCGTCAACGCCAACGCTATCGCATGAGAGCATGTTCGTTACACCGACGATGTCGAGTGTGCCATGTTCTGTAAATCATGCCGTGTGGTCGGCCCGTTGTAGGTCCCGGGGCGTATTACTCGTGGTGGCAGCGTAAGTTAAGCCCTGCGGACCGCCCTGTGTTGGATGACGTGAAGATCTAAGGGTGACTGTATCACAATCTAGTGATCTAACCCTCACACCGTATAGGCCACCATGTGCTTGGTGACGTACAGATCTAGGGAAAGCTGCATCTCAGTGTAGTGATTAAACCCTCGCCAAGATTTGGTATTGTTACATGCGCCGGGGTAAGGTAGATTGGAACACGTGCATGTTTGCAGATGAGTGTATGCAAGAGTTCGGCATTCAGTGTGCAGAGACCCTAGCGCTACTAGCGACCTTACCCGGGCCCTTTGTTCTCCCACCGATACTGGGCGGGGATGCATGCAAACCGTGTTCTTATGCCACATTGCCCGCGTCCAACTCTTTTAATGGACCCACGCAAGCTTATGTAAGACTGTTTGAAGTCGGGCCCGGGACTTGAAGTGACAGAACATCGCGAAAATGCGCGATGTAGTTTTGATTGATAACTAGCGGATCAAAAAATAGTCATCAAAATACCTCCAATAACTTCGACGCAGTGAAAATATTGTAGTTTAAAACATAGTCTAAATATCATAAGTACTTTACATTTGATATGTTGTATATCAAGTGTTATGCTATGTTGAACAGTAATATATCCAAAATATTGAATATATATATATATATATATATATATATATATATATATATATATATACACATATATATGTATGTTTAATTCAAATAATGCATCTTAACTATAGTATTTTAAGTTAACTTTCTCGTCGAATAGCCAGGAGAAAGGAGAGGTCGGCGCTCCCAACAAAATACATCTATGCAGGTGCGCAGCCAGAGGTTTGGCAAGGGGGGGAGCACAGGGTTAACAAACTGTCCCCAAAAAATCGCCGACATCTGGTCCATTTTTGACAAGGACATCCATTACCTAGTATTTTTTTTCAAAATATAACTTCCCTTCTTCTAACTAGAACAAAAGCCTGAAGCTACTGTGAGATAACTTCTGCCTGAATTTTGTATCCAACAAACTGAAGGAATATTACGTTCAACTTGCATGAAATAAATCGCGACTTTTGAATGGTCCAGCTGACTCTTTGTAAAAAATAGAACCCAGAGGCTTCTTGATAATTTTTTTCCGCGTTATGAGAGCTGTCTGGCAACCCGAGAATGTACACTTTAAGCCTGAAAAGGGTCTACAATTTATATCAACATGGCCAAGCCACATTTTCTGGTAATGATCAAAATTCAGCCAGAATCATGCACTTTCGCGAATCTCGTAACAAAAAACCCGACTCCAAGCGTTGCAGTCTCCGCGGTGCGCGTAAAGCGGCCTGGCAAACGCTAAGCGGCTGCCAACGGGTGGCGAAAATGATGAGGATCTGAAAGAAGCATTTTTTTAACACTCTAGGGCATGAAATCCTACATTTAGAAGACATTTCGGGCGTATATACCAACGGTGTGATTTATATGCTAAAGGCACGCATCAAAATGCCTGCAAAAATTTCGACGCAGTGAAAATATTGTAGTTTATAATATATTATCTAAATATCAAAGATATATTACATTTATATGTTGTATATCAAATGTTGCATGCTATATAAATGATATAATATTTCCTAAATATTGAATAGATATTAAATTTAAATAATGCATCTTAAATAAGTATTTTAAACTAACTTCTTCGTCGAATAGCCGGGAGAAAGGAGAGGTCGGCGCTCTCAAAAAATGCATGCATGCAGGCGCGCAGCCGGTGGTTTGGCACGGGGAGAGCACAGGGTTAACAAACGGTCCCAAAAAACCGCGGATATCTGGTCTATTTTTGACGAGGCATCCATTATTTAGTAATTTTTCAAAATATAATTTCCTTTTCCTTCTAACTAGAACAAAAGCCTGAAGCTACCGTGACATAAATTCTGCCTGAATTTTGTACCCAACAAACTGAAGGAATCACACATTAAACTTGCGTGAAATAAATTGCGACTTTTGAATAGACCAGTGGACTCTTTGTAAAACAATTAAACCCAAAAACTTCTTCACAATTTTTATCTGCGCTATGAAAAATGTTTGGAAACCCGGAATGTGCATTTTAGATCAGAAAGGGGTCTATAATTTGTATCAACATGGCCAAGCCACGTTTTTTTCTGTTAATGATAACATTTGGCCAAATCGATTACCGACGCAAGTTATGTAACCTAATTTCAACATGAACGTTCACAAATCTTGTAACAAAAATCCCGACTCCAAGCGTTGCAGTCTCCGTATGCCGCGCAACATCGGCCCGGCTAACGCTAAGCCGCTGCCAACGGGTGGCGGAAAATGATGAGGCATCTGAAAGAAGCATTTTTCTAAACACTCTGTGACGTGAAATCGTGCGTTTACAAGGTATTTCGGGCGTATACACCAACGGTGTGACTTATAGATTGGTAACAAGTGCGGTTTGGTTTTTGCAGCACTGCGAAATGTTGGAATCTGGTGATGGAACTGAAATACTAAACGTGAATAAGTGTTTTCGTGTGCTGTATCTGCTTATCTGTGCGAAGGACAACCTCAAAGTTGTAAAACTGATACGTCCAGTCTAATCATTCAATCATTATTTTACAGCGGTTGTTCTTGCGCGCACCACGTCCGCCGCCTGGTGTGACCTGCAGTGGCAAATGCCATTCGGTTTTACGCTATTCGATTTTACGGGGACTTAAACTCAGACCATCGCTGGACCCGCTCCCGAGATTTCGGGCGCACAGGGTCAAATCTGTTGATGTAATTGTTTTACTAATCGGTTCTGTAAAACAATGAACGCTCTCGGGCGAACGCTTTCAGGGATGGCCTTATTCACTGTTTCACGCATCTCGAACCAATCCATGCAACACGAATGGGACACCTTATTTATTTCCGCGCAAGGGCGCCGCGAGGATTACACTAGAGGGCACAAATGGTTCCCGATCCAGGGCTGACGGGCAGTTTCGTTCTACCGAGGGACGTCTTCCGGCTGTCGTTCTGGCGATACAGGGCGGTAGCCTCTAGTTAATCCGGGGCTCTTGGAGGGATGGATCATGCCACATTGGTCCCCTTCCTGACACATGAGGACTTTTGACCCGCGCGTATGGCCCCGTTTCGACACAGGGGCCTTGAATGATGTGGACAGCATCCCTAATTGCCGCAGGTTTGTCAGTAATTAGTGCATATAATCCAGCGTGGCTTAGCGGACCAAAGCTGACATGGGCCTGGAGAGCCCGCCGTCCCGACCATTTCTCTTCTATTCCATATAGATTACTCCTTCAAAGTTAACCAGGTAGCCATGACTCCAACATAACGTCATTAACATTCTGCTGCCATTCCACCGACCATCAGACGATCAACGCCAGTAAAAATATATTGCTGAGTAATTTATATCTGGCGTTCGTGAGCACGATTTCCAGATATGACGGCCACCAATTGGCTCTCAACTAATGTTTTCAAGGTGCGATAACGCAATCAAACGATGGCGTATTGAAGAGCACATCTAATAAATAGAGAAACTGTGTTGCATAGAGCAGTCTTTTCAACTTAAAAGTATACACATAGTTGTAAGGTATGTTTTGCCATCATATCTCATGCTTGCATGCTTCATTATCTTCAAATGTGGAACATTCCCAATAAGCAAGGGCTTTCGTTGCGTCGCCACTTGCTTAGGAGTGTTTGGACAGCCAGGCCGTAGCAACGCGGACCAAACAGAGGGTGGCCTCCTTGCCCCGCGCTTGTAATCGACACACAGACGGCGGAGGCACTCCCGGCGGGATGGCCGCCGTGCAGACGCTGTCCGCTGTGCTCTGCTGTGGTGCTGTGCTCGTTAGCGCCCTGTACGGCCACCGCTCGGACGTCATCTGGGTGGCGCCGTCGTCGACAGCCCGTCGCGCCGTCTCTCGTGAGCTGCGCCGCCTCCTGCGACCGCCAGCCGACCTGTCACGGCTTCACTCGTCAGGCCAGCGGCTCGTGCGAGCTCTTCTCCGACACGTGCGTCACCCGGACGCCACCCGACGCAGGCAAAAGAGTCGGTCAACTACAACCCGACTCCCGTGGCCCGAGTCGGCACCATGTCCGCCCGACTGGGCGCTCTACCGCCAGAGCTGCTATCTGCGCCGCTCGGTGGACCCGTCGGTGGATTGGGAGACGGCGAGGGCCGCGTGCCGCGCTCTCAATCCCTGCTCTGACCTGGCCTCCCTGAACGACGAGCAAGAGGGAGCCTTTCTGGTGCATCATTCGTCCCGATCCGTCAATCCCGAGTACTTCGGGCTCAAGTTGCAGAATGGCACGTTTACCAACGTGGACAACACCTCTCCTGCGTACCAGCCACCACTACGCGACGTCGTAGCGAGGGCTGCATGAATTTGCGAGGTGAGTACAGAAAATAGTACATATGCCATCCGCCATTGTTCGGAACTATGCCGGCATACATCTGCGAGTCTTCAATTGACTGCCGCACGGGCTCACCATGCCTGCACGGCTGGCTCGGCCTGGACAACTACTGCTACCTCTACGTCTCCACCCGGCTCAATTGGCAGGCGGCAGATGAGCACTGCGCGGCGCTGCAGGACGGCGCCCGGCTCGCCGTCATCCCCAACATGAACACCTGGCGCATCCTGCAGAGCCACTTCTGGCAGGATATGCCTGTCTACGTGGGCATTTCCGACATTGCTTCTGAGGGCTCCTGGCAGTCGGTGGACAATTCAAGCTGGTCTCTGACTTGGCGCCCCCAACGAACCAAACAACGGATATGGGATCGAGGACTGCGTCGAACTCAACACAATTGGCGCGAACGACAAAGATTGCTCATATACGCTCCCTTTCATGTGTCGCCTGCCCACTACATTGTGCTAGACTTTTGTTCGTGGTACATACTAACACTACATAGTTAGCTTGCACACAGTGCTGTAGGCCAGTTTATTATCGACGCAACGACACGTAGCAGGTTCAGCTGTCGCAGCATGCAATGCAGCGGGGTCCGCGTGGATGCAGTTGGTGAGTGTCAGAGAGCAATGTGAACGAAACATGTAGAAAAGAGGTCCGTCATATCTTGCCATTCATCAGCTCAATATCATGGCTTTTTGGCCTGCAACATATTTTTTGGCCGAGCGCAAATAATACCCAAATAAAGCGGCGTCTGCGAGGGTCAAAAAGAGGACTCACTTGCATCTGAATGAAAGCAGGGCACGAGCTGTCCGATTCAGTACCCGCGGCACCGATCCAATGTCACTGATACCGATGCATCACCAGCTGCCGCTACGGCAGTGACCAAATGTTTGCTTCATGTGCAGTCGAGGCAACATGTCCAGGTCTTATCCATCAAGGCCTAATGCGATTTAAAGCTTCTGGTGCATAGGTTTTAGCTATCGTGACATGTACAATGTTATCGATTAACATCGGAGGATCATTCAGTTTTGTACAAAGTTGGCTCTTTGTTACCTGGTCCCGCTTTGGCGATAGTGGTTTTAATATGTCAAGGAGATGTGCCTCACAGCTCAACTTGAGACTGTGACTGTCCGTATGGATGTAATCACTGAGAGAGGGGTATGTGAACATAGTCTACTTTTTAGCCTAGATGAGCTTTGTTACTACTAATATCACTTGTAGAATAAACGCTTTTTGAAGACATATTTCCGTGCGAAAATGCCTTTTTCGGATCAGTGTATTCCCGGTAAACTCTTACTGGACCACCAAGCCCGACTTAGCTACTTAACTTCAAGCTGAGATGCGTGGCAAAACGCGCTTATGCATTCGCCCGCCTCGGCTGGTTTTCTATAAGCTTTGTTCTTAAAAGTGCCACATATACGTAAGTGGACATGTGTCGACATCGAAGAAAGATATGCACTAGTGGTACTCGGCACAGCCCTACTGCTGCGCTAAGGCCCTCGGCTTTGATCGGCATTCCAGGCACGAAATGCATCCGGTGATAAGCCTGTCATCAGGGGTGTCACTCTTTAAACACGGTTTGGGCGGAATAGATTCAGTGAGCTTATCGCTGTTTCAAAATTTGATTTTCCTGATTGCGGCCACTTCAATTTGCATCCCGATGTCGAAGTTAAAAGCAACTTTTTATATTTCGGTGGTTCCACGGCCCTTTTGCTGTGGGGATATGACTTCCAATTACGAGGCAATAAGAAGCTGAGCTTTTTAAAACTTGGAGAGTCGTGTAATTCACAGATAAACAACATAATAGTTCGAGCGATTATATCTAACGAACATTTATGTGGGCTATCGTAAGTCGAAATTAGCCTGAGGTACAAGAAGACGCTTTGTGTAAAATGGTGTGGCATGCAACGCACGGACGAGAGCCTATGCAACTTTTGAAACAGATTGTCATGATTTACCTGTGCATAAAATAAAAGCTGAAGGGAACAGCTGTGACAGCAGCTGCGTTTACGGTGATGCTAGTCATGATGCTCAACACAATGCTTGTCAAGGATGTATTCAAACTGGTTTAAATTATCAGCTTGGTTATCAGTTCCAATTGTACCTTGGCTAATTGGACATGCTAATCAAGAAGTGAACGCACGATTGAAGCCCGCATTGGCTCATAGCGAAAGAGCCAATTAAAACTGGTGATTGCATACGTACTCGTGACTAGGTATCAAGTTGTAACTTGCGCTATGTTGTGCTTTTGCCAATTGTTTTGCATTGACAGACAAAAACGCAAAAATCTCTTTCAGGTTGTGCGCCTCCGAACTCTGAGCGCCCCTGAGCTGCCGTTACAATGCATTCGGCGGTCATGTCATTGCCCGGCAGGCCCGCGTTCGATCCATTGCTAACTAGCACACAAGCATGAAGGCTAGAAAAGTTGCTGATGGAACGGGACGTTCTGGTTTAACAGCCGCCATTGCAATCACTTTGGTTTGACAGCCGCTATAGCAATCCCACTGGTTCGACAGCCGCCATAGCAACCACACTCTGGTTTGACAGGCGACATAGCAATCCCACTCTGGTTTGAAAGCCGCGATTACAATGACACGCTTGCTGGACAGCAGCCATAGCAACCACACTCCGGTTTGACAACCGCCATAACAATCGCACTCTGGCTGGACAGCCGCCACAACAAATACACTCTGGGGTGACACCCGCCATTACAATGACGCTGTGGCTGTCCAGCCGCCACAACAAATACACTCTGGTTTGACAACCGCCATAACAATCGCACTCTGGCTGGACAGCCGCCACAAATAATACACTCTGGGGTGGCACCCGCCATTACAATGACGCTGTGGCTGTCCAGCCGCCACAACAAATACACTCTGGTTTGACAACCGCCATAACAATCACATCAGGGGTGCCACTTTTTCCGCACTTTTTATGCCAGATGCTGAGTTAATACAAGAATGCATGCTTCACCCATATTTTCATGATCGAATTTATTATGAAAGCAGCAGGGATTGCAGTACAAAACCAGCGGCGGATCTAGCCTGGAGTTGTTGTTTTTTTTTTGGGGGGGGGGGGGCAACCGTTCGTTGCCAGCTGCCTGTTGTGGGATCCGAGGTCCAGTGCACTTATCAAACACGATGCTTGCGCTGAGTATGACTAAGCCGCGCCAACATGCGTTTTGTTCTGATATTCAAATCGCTGTCAAATTTTCTTCATGAAGTCTTTTTCCGAAACGGAAAGAAATGTTTGATACCGCACCATCAAAGTTAAAACAGACGGTAAGTAGACGAAACTTTTATGAAGTTTTGGGAATGTTTTGGGGGCCAAAACAAAACAAAACTTCATAATCTGCTCAAAACAAGTCTCAATCACTCTCAATCATTCATAAATTTTAAGCTGTTATCCCATAGGCTTGACATAGAGTAGTCAACCAACGTGGCACATTGTGTGATCGCACGGGTCAACAGAGTCATCTTGACACTGCCTCAATGCTGTACTGTGGCATAGCATAATGAACAATGATACGGTTTTTGTCATAGGCGGATCCTGGTGGGGGGGGGGGGGGCCCGGGGCCATGGCCCCCCACAAAAACTCTGAGAGTATGTTTTGGCCCCCAAAACATTCCCAGAACTTCATAAAAGTTTCGTCTACTTACCGTCTGTTTTAACTTTGATGGTGCGGAATCAAACATTTCTTTCCGTTTCGGAAAAGAGCTTCATGAAGAAAAGTTGACAGCGTGTCAGCTTTCGTGCGTTTCGAGACATTCCTTAAGCCTGGCTGCCAGATGCCGCCAGGTTTTGTTGTCGTTACAAACCGATTCCGTGACTCCACTAAACAGTGACGTAATGTGACGGATTTTTGCAAACTTTGAAATTTTGCTAGTTAGGTTCGTTTTTGAACCTTGAAAGCTCACTAATAGTTACAAGCAAGCTTTTCCCGTCATATCTGATGGTTATCTCGATATCTTAAGGGGTGGAACATTTCTTTTAATTGGTCATTTTCGTGCTGGATTTTGAGCTAGATGTCCAGGGAGCCACCCAGCTAAGCGGAGCTTGCTGGTGTGAGAACTCCCGGAGCCAGCGCCATGAATCTGGTATAAGGGCATACATATAACTATATCAGAGTGATTATGGAGCATGAACGAATATAAGTATGAAGTGAGTTACATACGTGCAGGTCAAAAGTTTGCAGTGTCTTCAAATATGTTGGTTACGTTAATGTGTCGAAATGCTTGCAGTTGATGTTCTTAACGATGGTTTTTGAGGCAGATGTATCAGTTATTCTTGGACATTATGAAATCATAATTTCGTTTCACAGTTTAGGGCCAATGCACGGTGTCGTAAATAGTTTATAATCACAATTAGTGAAAGGGTTGTCGAAGTGTTTTACTCGCATAATATCACATTTTCTTTGATTCGTAGAGCCTGTACACTGAATCGAATGGTGCAGGAGGCTGTGAAGTTAAAAATTTGTGCATCACCGGTAACGTTTGGGATTTAGCGATATACGATAATTTCAAAATGTTGTATCGTTTAAAGATTGGCTCGGAGTTTTGTGGAGGGTACACGTTTTCTATCAGACGCACAGCCATTATTCGCAAAATTACTAACCGAGCTGGTAAGAATCATAATTTACACCCCAAGTCAAGTAGTAATAATTTAGATAAGGAATAATTAATGTGGTATAGACTGGATGTGACGCTGTTTTATCAATGAAGTGCCTAATCTTGCTTATCATATGCTTGCAACAAGATTAATATGACAGGTAAATTTAAGAGAGTGGTCAATGAGCACACCAAGGTATTTGATTACTTTTTTCTCTTCAATGAGTGAACTGTTAGTTTATACATTTGGTTAGAAATGCGAAGAAATGGTAGAGTAATGCTATGTAAATGTTTTTGGTACATCGAGTGAAAGAAAAATAGCACTAAACCATGAAGCCATTAGAAGCAGAAGTGCATTGACACTGTTTTGAGGCTTCCCATTACTTTTATGTTTGAAGATAATCGCTGTATGCTCAACGTAAGAGAGGCAAATCATGTTACTGCTTAATTTAGGCAAGTCATTTGTGTACAATACGAACAGAATTAGGCCAAGAGCTGATCCTCGGGGAACATCCATCGTTACGTTTTTGAATGATGATGGATAACTCTTGATTTTAACATACTGAATTTTGCCAGACAAATAAGAAGAAGGGATTTCGTGAGATTTTCGTTGCACACCATATTTAGTAAGTTTACGTAGAAGAAGGTTTTATGTTAAAGCCCTAGTGATAATTTCCTGGAGAAGAAGACTTGAATGCGCAATTATAAAATGCTCTTTCGTTCGGCTTCTGTGTTAATTTGTCTACGGTCATGTGTTTTCGTCAAAAATGAGCAAACATGATTGCACTATGACGAGACTTGCGCTCGCGCTATTATGGTCTCAGTTATTTTTTGGCTGGGGGGTGGTGCTCATCAATTAACAGTCTCTTAAGACTTAGCAGCGAATTTTCAAGGCATTTTTAAATTATCGCGAATAATTGGCAGGGGGACGATTTATCCCCCCCCCCGCTCAATGCCGGATTAAATCAACTGAAATGCATGTGTCACCGATGAAATTTTGGTGTGTCGAAAACCCACAAGCAATTGGGTTGTGACAGCCAAATTAATTGTGGGCAGTGCGCTCTTTTCTTGTGAAGCGATAAATAAATACCCAAGCAATTACTTAGCACATAATGACAACTTATGCAAATCTTAAGTCCTTCGGTATGCGGGAGAGGGAGAGCTGCAAATGTGCCTCTTCAGCTTCACAAAACAGGCGCCTTCATAAGAAACTGATGCAATCTGCGAGGCGTCCATGTATAACTGTTGAGGCTACGCACATGAACGTTAAAAAGGCATGCAAGTATACATTATAGCTATTGAGAAGACATGTACGTTTATATTACAGCCAGCAAGTTATTCACTATATATATATATATATATATATATATATATATATATATATACATGTCTATACATAAAAGAAATAACCAGAAGTAAGGCCCGAAATCCGAAAAGCTTTTAGACGTGTTTTCTTATGACGACTTACACGAATCTAGCCTCGCCAATCATTTTGAGAAATCGACACCCATGGCAAACTTCGCTACATGCACCATATTGGCAAAACCACGACACTTTCACGATGCCTGACAATGCGTTTACGTGACGACGCAACTCTGGAAAACGTGCAACACGAACATAGCAGGACATTGACACGACAGCATTTGGCGGAAAACACTGACATTTATCAGACGTGCAATGACAGAAGGCGCCTTCAAATTTGGGGAAGCATATTTATTAATCAACTCCCCCCAGCCCTGAGCAAACAAACACATTCTTGCTCAACCCTTTAGTTATTAGGTGGTGGGCGGTGGGTACTATGGATGTGGTTAGGGCTATGTGTCCGCTTTGTTTCCATTTTGGGTTCATTTCATATGCATCACAGTAACACTGGGGTTTTTCTTATTTCAATTTGGTTTTACGTCACTTGTCATCTCTGTACTGAAAGATGTTCCCAAGACAGTGGTGCACAAGCCCCATTCTTAAAGACTCGAAGCGTATCACTTGTGTCATTTATATTGTTCCGACGATGAGATAAGATCGCAAAACGTGAGAATGTACAGGTTGCCGAATATATAAGTAATTTTGCACAAACTAGCTTTTAGCACAGCGATACTGCTAAGTCCGGAAACTGGAACGACTCATGAAAAAGCTCGTCAGTGCAGATTCAGCAATCGTTTTCAACAAAACATGCATAAAAAAGTATTTTGCCAGGATCGACAGACATAAAATTGCACTTTCAAGCAGTTAGGAAAGAGGGTTTTACGAAAAGGTATAGAGAACAACTTGTGAATCTTCAATTGGAGCAGAAGAAAAAGGCCTGAAATATTCTCCAAAGAAAGAGATAAAAGCTTTAGAGGAGGAGTTACAGGTATGCTACCCTGAACATGAACTGAAGTAATAAGTGCTTGATTGACTTAATGATTATGGAATGATTAATTGTGATGCTAGACGGCTTAGAAGAAATATGATTTTAAAAAAGCTCGAAACTCCACGGTGGACACATAGTTTTTTGTATTACTTATTAATTTATTACCCATTTCAATATCATACACACAAATAAACAGCGAGCTTTGGCACATTTACAACACATGGGCAGTCAACAATCGAATTAACAGCATATTGATAACACATGAGATCCAATTAACAACACATGGAATTCCCGTTACCAATGCTGTTGTTTTTCCTGCAGATTGCACTGTTACGACACCCACACTTAATGGCAGCTACATTGGCATATACTATGCAGTCGCACAGATGGTTGACGACGCGAATTGCCCTAGGGTGTGAAACAATTCACTGGTATTAATGCTCGCTTGTTGCCTCAGTGCGACAGGCCCTTCCCAACTTCCCTTCTCTAACCCCACTCACCTCTCCTCACCCTGCCCTTCTACTCTTCCTTTCCCCACGACGGCCAGTTACTCTGCCTTTCCATGGACCACGAAGAGACAGACAATGATGTCACCAAGAAGCCCGTTTATGACCGTAGCTATATATTTTCAACTCTTATGGAGTGAAATGCTGAAGTTAAAAAACCCGCAGCTCGGAGCAAGAACCCGAGATCCTACATAGCCATATGTAGGATTTACCCAAAATAATGCTCATAAACACCGTTCCCGAGTGCAGGGACCGATTGCCCTCGCGGCGAACCAGGACCACAGACTGCATGGTAAGTTGGATCTGCAAGACTCGCTGTAGGTCGACTCCAAAGCCTTCTAACCTCAAGACAGTACCAAACATGTGCGAAATGGTCTCGCTCCGTACAATACATTACTCACACTCACTCGAGTCGCGTATCCCGTACCAAGCCAGGCGGCTGTTCGTTGGTAGTATGCGGTGTAAAATGTGGAATTGAAGCCACCTCAACTTAAAATCCTTCCTGCTTTTATACACGCTTGAAAATATATGGCTCCAATGAAATGTCTCTTTGATATTAAGGTAACCTCTCCATTTTCTTTGCGCCTTTTCAGGAGAACCTAATGTAATGTTTTGTCAAGATGCCGTAAGACCACTTTGTGCTTTTCGGTGCCTTCATAATCTGCTCAAAACAAGCCGGCAAGTTTGATATCTATGATCTGCCTCGTAAAAGCATTGTTCTCCATTCTCCGGGTAACTTTGATAACAAAGCATGCCTCAGAAGAAAGTTTCCTAAGATATGTTGGGACCGAAGCTCAGTTCCATCTTTTAGCCTTCACCGCCCAAGGTCATACAAGTCGGCCACCCTAAGAACAAACGCCATGCCCGATTAGAGTCTGTCTTTGAAAGTTATTGTTGCCTTCAAGGTGCATGTGTTTGTTGAACCAGATTGGTTTGGATGATACCTCGCTACCCGATGGCTTCTCCATGAGGCTTAATTTGTTCCAGACGGCTACTGCCTGGAACCAAAATTTGTCTTTGTGGAACTCGCGCATCATAGAGGTCGCCATCACAGTTGAATATTGTGCCCTCGTTATCCTCAAACACTATCGCTCACGCTACAGCCTTCCACTTGCTTCTACATCCCTTGTCGGGCACTCGCCTTACCCACGCCATCTTAAGGCTGTACGCCTGAACGCTCACGTCTGGAAGCTTGAGGCTTCCGCACTGCCAGCCGTTTTCAACTGTAGACCGTTCCATCCCATCTGCCTTGTCCAGAAAAAGTGGAACATCAACGTTTCTCTTTGTTTTATTTGCTGCGATGTTGGCTTTTCGAGAACTGGCATGACGTGGATAAGCTGTGACAGTGCCTCAGACTTTAAGGCGTGAGCCCTCCCGTGCGCCGTGACCCCGCGAGAGAACAAGGTGTTAATTGTTTTTCCACAAGGGAATGTTCCACATTTGTATGGCGTTTTGAACTGAAACAGTCATCTTGACGACCTTTTGATGCAGTTTACGGTCATACTATTTTTAAGACCAAAAACGATTTGGTTCCGGAGTTACACGGCCGCAAACTGTCAAAATCCTTATAGTTCCCCTATTTCAAAATCGCCTTGTGATTAATGACGCAATAGAAACGTCACTAGATATCCGTGATATTATTGGTTGTTTGCTTGTTCATATTTCGTTTATGATAAAAACCGTATGGGGGCTGACTCATTCGCAAAGGCGATGATGCTGCACATGTGTTACAATACGCGAAAGGTGATTGGCTGTTATTAAGATTGTACTGCTGAATGTGTATCGCGAACATAATCGTGAGCAATTTCGGCTTGTGCGGCATTTGTCGACGGGGCATTTTCTCCCACGCCCAGCCAGTGTCCTGTTTGTATCGGTGGGGGATGCGGAACATGGGGTGGTGTGTGTGCAGTGATCGCAGGAGAAAAGAAAATGATTTGACTGTTCGCGTAAGTACCTCGCTCCCAATGTGTTAAAAACACTTCACGCCGAATATGTCTGGTGTATCACTGACATCTCAGCAATAAGTTCAGGGTATGCACGTCTCAATATGGCACGCAGCCTCGAATGTGGTGTGCGGTCGCTTTCCACTGTTCTCAGTTTGAGGAATGAGTATGCAATCACGGGCGTGTTCGGCTAAGGGAAAATTGCTGAACGAATAGTAATCTCTTCGATAATCCTCCATGGAAATTTTCCATTTGCACTCGACCGGTCCGGAAATTATCCCCCGGATAAGTCCCCCATACGCCATCCACAGCTAACTGTCATAGCCATGCATGGCGAAAACAGATTCTTCGTCTTGACCATGCTCTGAAAGTTCTCCGGGATTCTCTGTCGCTACGGAAAATTACCGGACAAATTTCCGTGACGGCACTGCCGAACGCCATTCCGAAAAATTCCCAATATTCCGGATAATTTTACAAGAGTATCTGCCGGCCGGACGCGCCCCGCAAAAAAGGCAAAAATGCCTTCAAACATGCCGGCAAAAATGCCTTCGAAAATAAAACAAGGTCTTTAAAAAGCAGATGCACGCGGCAGCTGAATAGCGGGTGCAATTGCTAGGAGCTGGTCTTACGGTTGCCACCAATTTCAGAAATAGTTTTGTTTATGTACTTTATTGCCGCAAAAAACATGCAAGATATTAATGTTAAGAGTAACTGACTAGGGCCAAGTATGGCATGTTGGTAGAGGACATTGTATGGCACATTGGCAAGTAGCTTTTAATAACATTTTTGAGTAAGTTCAAATACTTTTGCTTGTTTCAATCACTAGGTTATGGGCACCACATGACCAATGTAGTTGGCGCGCCCGAAAGCCCAAATCATCATCGTCATCATACTTGTTTCCATCTCCTACCTATCTCACCGCCATCATGGAGCTACACCTTGGCTATTTGATGTAACCACTTCTTAAACAGATGAATTACACATACTTGCATAAACTTGCATAAACTCAGACCCGGATTCTGGACTTTGAAATGGTGTAGACACAGGAAACGCTGGGGTGCCTGGAACACATTCCCTGTGCTGAAAACAATTCAGGACATCAATGATCAGTATCAGAAAGATTGACAACGCACAAAGCTGTCACACGATGTACAGGTTATACGACAGCACTGCGACATGTGCGCCAAGTATAACACAAAACAGTGTTTTACTTGCATCATATAAATGTTGATATCAGAAATTACTGCAGCACACTGAAATGCATGAATGAATAATAACTGAAAGCGGACATGGCAATGAACGAGACAAAAGGTGATCACAGAAATGCCATGTGCGTTCTAATGTTGAATAAGTTCAAGCCTGAATGCCAAGGCTAAATATAACGTGTCTGACAAAAAAAAAAAAAATTGGCCGTCAGGCTGGAAAAGGGATGTGACGGAAAATGTGTCTGGCACACTCCATGCCACGTCTTTGGAACACTGATACCACATACATCAAGTCATTTCTGTTGGTGGCCTTGTTGAGCTGGGAATCTGAAAGAATCACAGTAATTGGGAAACTGGATTACTATACAATGCAATGGACATCTTCTACTTCAAATGAGTAATGCAAATTGAAATTATCTGCCCACAGGGTGTGCGTTGATCATTATGCTAAGTGGTGATTCATCAGGAGTACATCTGAGATGCCAAAAATGTCTGACTCATTTTGAAAGGCCCGTCATCCCAAAAATAAGTAATACAAGCTGAGGCCATGCACCCTTGAACTTTGCAAGCTGTGAGCATGGTGCATAGCTGTCACCAAATCTAGTTAATAGTAAGCAAATTTAGTGTTTTAAAAAAGTGGCAGCAGCATGGCAATACCCAAACAATGTCGTGGCCAGAATATGACAGCTTGGAGCTCAGCCACGTGCAAATCTGTTTACAGCACATAGAGTTCAGTGGTAAGTTGAGTACACTGATGATTCCTGTAAGTTGGAACAATGGAATAGTTTTTGACTGATATCCCTGATCCTTGCCTGACTGACAAAATTCACACTGTTCATGCAAGTTTATGCAAGTATGTGTAATTCATCTGTTTAAGAAGTGGTTACATCAAATAGCCAAGGTGTAGCTCCATGATGGCGGTGAGATAGGTAGGAGATGGAAACAAGTATGATGACGATGATGATTTGGGCTTTTGGGCGCGCCAACTACATTGGTCATGTGGTGCCCATAACCTAGTGATGGAAACAAGGAAAAGTATTTGAACTTACTCAAAAATGTTATTAAAAGCTACTTGCCAATGTGTCATACAACGTGCTCCGCCAACATGCCATACTTGGCCCCAGTCAGTTACTCTCAACATTAATATCTTGTATGTTTTTTGCGGCAATAAAGTACATAAACAAATCTATTTCTGAAATTGGTGGCAACCGTAAGACCAGCTCCTAGCAATTGCACCCGCTATTCAGCTGCCGCGTGCATCTGCTTTTTAAAGACCTTGTTTAATTTTCGAAGGCATTTTTGCCGGCACGTTTGAAGGCATTTTTGCATTTTTGCGGGGCGCGTCCGGCCGGCAGATACTCTTGTAAAATTATCCGGAATATTGGGAATTTTTCGGAATGGCGTTCGGCAGTGCCGTCACGGAAATTTGTCCGGTAATTTTCCGTAGCGACAGAGAATCCCGGAGAACTTTCAGAGCATGGTCAAGACGAAGAATCTGTTCTCGCCATGCATAGCTATGACAGTTAGCTGTGGATGGCGTATGGGGGACTAATCCGGGGGATAATTTCCGGACCGGTCGAGTGTGAATACAGTGTGAATTTTGTCAGTCAGGCAAGGATCAGGGATATCAGTCAAAAACTATTCCATTGTTCCAACTTACAGGAATCATCAGTGTACTCAACTTACCACTGAACTCTATGTGCTGTAAACAGATTTGCACTTGGCTGAGCTCCAAGCTGTCATATTCTGGCCATGACATTGTTTGGGTATTGCCATGCTGCTGCCACTTTTTTAAAACACTAAATTTGCTTACTATTAACTAGATTTGGTGACAGCTATGCACCATGCTCACAGCTTGCAAAGTTCAAGGGTGCATGGCCTCAGCTTGTATTACTTATTTTTGGGATGACGGGCCTTTCAAAATGAGTCAGACATTTTTGGCATCTCAGATGTACTCCTGATGAATCACCACTTAGCATAATGATCAACGCACACCCTGTGGGCAGATAATTTCAATTTGCATTACTCATTTGAAGTAGAAGATGTCCATTGCATTGTATAGTAATCCAGTTTCCCAATTACTGTGATTCTTTCAGATTCCCAGCTCAACAAGGCCACCAACAGAAATGACTTGATGTATGTGGTATCAGTGTTCCAAAGACGTGGCATGGAGTGTGCCAGACACATTTTCCGTCACATCCCTTTTCCAGCCTGACGGCCAATTTTTTTTTTTTTTGTCAGACACGTTATATTTAGCCTTGGCATTCAGGCTTGAACTTATTCAACATTAGAACGCACATGGCATTTCTGTGATCACCTTTTGTCTCGTTCATTGCCATGTCCGCTTTCAGTTATTATTCATTCATGCATTTCAGTGTGCTGCAGTAATTTCTGATATCAACATTTATATGATGCAAGTAAAACACTGTTTTGTGTTATACTTGGCGCACATGTCGCAGTGCTGTCGTATAACCTGTACATCGTGTGACAGCTTTGTGCGTTGTCAATCTTTCTGATACTGATCATTGATGTCCTGAATTGTTTTCAGCACAGGGAATGTGTTCCAGGCACCCCAGCGTTTCCTGTGTCTACACCATCTCAAAGACCAGAATCCGGCTCTGAGTGTTTTCTTTTTGGGTTGATTTTGAAAATTAGTTTACTTTTGAACAAGAATATTAAAATTTGTTTTACAAAAATCATAGTACAAACTGCATTAAGTGATGACATAAAGATAATTAAATTTGCAATACTTATTGATGTTGACATTGTTTTATGATGATCATATCGTGCCAAACACAAGGAACTTAGTAAGACCTACAGGGACTTAAAGGACTACATGAAACACCTAGATGATTAAATGGACTAGCAGCCTGAAATCTGATGCTGACATTGTCTTATAGTGATCATATTGTGCCAAACACAAGGAACTTAGTAAGATCTACAGGGACTTAAAGGACTACATGAAACACCTAGATGACTAAAGGGACTAGCAGCCTGAAATCTGTCTAATTAGTGAAATTGCACATTTGCATGTAGTATTGTGTGGACAATGCCGTATAAAACATTGATGCAGCTTGTTTGCTCCTATGCTCTAAAGCCAGAGCAGAGTTGCCAGTAAGTCCCCACCTTAGTTGTTGCAGTCATCGTCATAGGTATTAACTCTACATCTGCAGTCTATTACAATTTCTATTTCACAGTGTGTTATGTTCCAGACGATCGGCAACAAGCAACAAGCTGGTGGTGTCCAGCAGCACGTACATGATCCTGCGACGTGCGATGCGAAAGGCCGGCCTACCAACAGTCAAGCGTACCATCCTGCACCTTGCTAAAGGGTAACCATTGGTTTGTTCAGGCAGCAGAGTGCCCTTTAGGCTACACAACCTTGTATCATGCAGCGTGCACACAGCTTCAGGAACACTACTTGTAGGTACTGCACCTGGCTATGATTGTTTTACAACGGTGCCTAAGCCTATAAGGAAGAGGTTATCACCCATTTTTGCATGCAAATTTTCTCGTATCTCAAAGGTCTTTACAGTACGATATGAGTTGTTCCAAACATGCTGCACCTTACTACCTAACTGGACGTGTGAATTAAATTAGACGTCAGCAATTAATTCCGAGCCTGTGAATGGAGTTTACCATCCGCATGATTGTCGTGAGTGCAAAATAAATCCGCGGCTTGCAGTCATGTTTATTCTGTGGTTCCCCTGTTTTGCGTTTTTAAGCAGTGCTTCATTTCACTACAGGTACCTGAGGGAACCTGGTGGTGGCGATGGCTATCACCATTCGCCGACGTTAGTAATGTCTTCTAATGATGGGCATGTCTCTGTCTTTATTAAGAAAAATTGATAACATAACTGCAACATTTTCAATTGTGATATAGGCCTCCCGGCGCCGGGTCATGTGACCCGTCAGATCAGTTGACGGATCACCAGCTGACTCGCGCCCGAAATCGCGGAGCAGTGATAATCCGGTCGCTCGCGCGCGCGCGTCGCTGTCGTGAGGTAATGTATGAGCCGAGCTAAGATCCTGCGAGTGAGACCAGAACAACTTCAACACTGTTGATTTCAAGCCAGCGCCAATGCTAGTTAACGGCAGTGATGGGTATTCAGCTTGTCATTAAGGCTCAGTAAATGTATTCGCGGATTGTGGTCAGGCTCCTCTAATAATGCATATGACCTTCATAAGCTGAAGCCTTAAGCTAAAGCCTAGTCGAACCGTGATGTTTCCACCGCTCGTTATCTTTTGCTGCACCGAGCGCGACCTGGACCGGGTCCATGGGCGACCCTCAGCCGTGAGGCCGCGGCCGCCGCGTGACCGTGCCGCCGTCTGCCCTCGCCTGCCCCTCCCGCCAGGTGTTCGTGGAGGCGAAGCGGGTGGCCGACTTCATCGCGTCGCACCTGTGTCAGGCCGGCTTCCCGACCACCAGCATCCACGGCGACCGGCTGCAGCGCGAGCGCGAGGAGGCGCTGGCTGACTTCACGTACGGCAAGACGTCGACGCTGATCGCCACGTCGGTGGCCTCGCGCGGCCTCGGTGAGTGGCCGCCGCCCCGAGACCATCCATGTCGGCGGGGCTCGTGCGCTCGTGGCCGAAAGCGAACGCTGCGTGGTTGGATGCCAGGCGTGTTGTGTGGCGCGTCGTGATCAGGCGTCGTCGAGATTTTCATCAAACAGAGGTCGAACTGTTGTGCCCTTCCGTGAGTAATTATTGTACCTGCGTTTGGAGTTAATCCATGTTAATGTCAGAAAAGATCGGAACGAAAGTGAGCAGGGGTAAGCAAAGTCCCCGATCCAACAGTGAACCTGATCCAGTTTGTATGAGCACAACGCTTAACGGAGATTAATTCGTTGGTAGTAATTTTTTATTTTGTTGGTCATGTAAGTAGACTGTTGCGACATGCCGGATACTGTTCCCACTGCATCTGCATGACGCGGCGCAGCCCTGGCTAACCGACACCCCTCCCCCAGACATCAAGGGCGTGGCCAGCGTGGTCAATTACGACCTGCCGAAGGCCATCGACGACTGCGTGCACCGGATCGGCCGCACGGGCCGCGTGGGCAACACCGGCAGCGCCATCGGCTTCTACGACAGCGCGCTGGCCGCCGACCTGGTGAAGATTCTGGCCGGCGCCGAGCAGGAGGTGCCCGACTTCCTGCAGCGCGACGCCGGCAGCGCCGACTTCGGCGGCGCTGCCGGCGGCTCGTACGCGTCACGCGACATCCGGCGCGGGGCGAGTCTGGCCGGTGCGTCGGGGACGTGATTGGCGCGGGGTGGCGGGAGGAATGCACCGACAGGGTGCATTCATGGTTCTCGTGGCGAGCAACATTGCGACATTGTGCACTGTCTCTGCTTATGTCAGTTACTCCTTACCCAGGATAATTCTTAAGTGGAACGGCGGCCGCTAGATGATCAGACGAGAGAAACGACTGGTGTGCGGAAGCCAAGTTCTACCCAATTTCAGTTCTACTCCCATGAAATCATTTGATGCCCCAGAATTGGCGACGTCGCCGATAAGGTAACGCACATTTCCTACACTGCAACGGAAACTACGTTGCAGTATCGTTCTGACGAGAAAGCTCCGACTGTCAGTTTGGGGCACGCGAGTGTCCACATCTGGATTTCGCCGGTGTGCTCCAGCCGCGTTGTCCCGTGCTTATTTATGCGAACTCGCCAGCCTGGTGTAGTGGTGTGATTGGCTCAGGTCACGGTGCGTCCGGCCGGTGACGCCCGGCATCTGACTGACTGTTGGCTCGTGCGCCCGCAGTGCGGCGGCGGCGTCGGTGGCATGGGCGGCGCGGCGGCCGGCTACAACCAGCAGCCGGCCACCATGGACGCGGAGGACTGGGACTAGCGCCCGGGACGGCCTGACTCGGCGCCGCCCCACCGTGCCGCGTGCCATGCCGTGTCGTGGCAGCTGTAGATAGTGTTTCCGTTGTGTTAGCCGGCGGGAGTGGGCGCCTGGCCGGCGGCTTGTTCTTAGCGGGTTGGCAGCGGCCGGACCCCGCGCCGGCGACCGGCGCCCGCGCCTGGCGGAGCACCGGGGTGGCGGCGTTGCGCACCGGTAGCGCGAAGACGGCACACCGTATTTCGTGGCCGGCGGCATTCCATGAGGAAGCTTGGCTTCGTGCCAGTATTCTGTGGCGGCGGGTGGGGGCTGGGCCGGCCGATATTGGCTGTGAAAGCCGTCTGGTCGCGCTCGCGAGAGCGGGAGACAGGGTAGCGCCCGGCCCCCGCATCTCAGCATGGCAGGTGCCGCTCGAGGCGCGCTGTGGCGTCTGTGGACAGCCGGCACGTGTCTGCCGGGAGCCGACCCGGACCATGCAATCCGGAGCCGCGTGCATAGCACGCGTTCAGTTATTGTAGTTTATTGAACTCGCGGAGTCGAATAAATGCGTTTTTTATTGGTCCGTCTCTCGAGTCTCCGAGGCCTGGGACAGAAACATAGGCACGTAAAGCGCGAAGACTGCTGTCCATCGTCACCATCACACTGACTCGGCCCGCCAGCGAGACTTCACGCGGACGTACTGCGCGCCGGTACTGGCGCGGACGCGGGAGCGCACCGCGGTTGCGGGCCCGGCTCACTACAGCCCGACGGTGTCTAGGAACTCGTGGCTGTAGGGCTTGTCGCCGAACAAGCAGGCGAACTTGAACACGACGTCCGCAGCCGGCATCACCAGCACGCTGTCGGGCGGGCTGCAGCCGTCCGCGGGTCCTGCCGACGGGCCGTCGGCAGGACCCGGGCACGTCAGCGCCGCGGGCACGTGTTCCGGGAGGGCTGGAGGTGGACGGAGTCCGCCTCGCTGCAGTTAGGAATCGAAAGCCAAACCGGCCGCGGTGCAATGCAGAGGAGGGGGGGGGTGGGGGGAGGGGCGAAAATGGGTGCCTTCCTGCCAGGGTGAGAGGCAAGCGACCTCATACGGTCTCAGCAGCAGTGTGTCGTTGGGTGCGTCGTTAAGCACCAATGGCGACGGCAGAGACGCCAGGCATGACGCTGATGCTTCATCTGCGTCCATTTACGCAGGCGGCAGCGTTCAGAAACACGGGTGGCTTATTTAGGGTCCTCCAGCACAATCCAGCCCGGTTGGACATCCAACTTCCACACCAAGATCCGACGAGCCCAGGAGTACGGTATTCCACCCGCCGCAAGGTGTGGCGTGGCGGTGCGCGGGTCTCACCTTTGAACCAGGCGAGATCGGGGCGCTTGGAGAAGAGCGTGGTGCGGGACACCTGTCTGCTCTCGGTCAGGGCGACGCACCCCACCTCTTCCAGGGTCTGGAGGAGGGGGAGGGGGGTTAATGGCGCGGTAGGCGTGCGCGAGGCAGCTGGGCGCGCCGGCGCCGCAGCGACGGTGGCAAGGCGGGTAGATCGAGAGGCGATGAACCCGACGGCCTGGTCGGGAGGCGACGAACACACGGTAAGCATGAGCAAGAGAGCCTGCTCCGAGACGGATGGCCGCGTCCCAGCGCCGCCGGATGGGGAACAGACATTGCTCAGACGGCAGCCTTCCCCGCCTACCGCGTGAGCTGCACCCTTGACACGTAGCACACTGCGCGACCGCGCCTCCAACGAACGAAAGACCGGCCGCGCCTAGGCTGCGCAGGTTGCTGAGAGCCTGGGGTCGGGGTGGAGGCAGACGACACACGGAGCGACAGCAAGGCCGCACGGACCCTTCCAGCAATTGGCGCGTCTGCACTGCCGTCAGCATGGGGTGGAAGTGGCTCTGGACGGCGGCGAGCGGGCAGGCAGGCCACGTCATGCAGTGGCTGAGCACGGCGTCGGAGAGCCGGTCCAGCACGCGCCGGTTCACGGAGCCGGCCGACGCGTCGCCATGGCGCCGTCTGGAAGAACACCGGCTGCATGTCCCCTGCTGGGCTCAGACGTGGCGGCTGTCAGAGGGTGGCCATATGGCGCTGAAACACTCGTAAGCACTCGCTAACGTTGGATACGTAGCGAAGCGGAAATGGGCTCAGTGCTAACGCTGACAACTGCGTTCAAATATCACGTTTCCTTACAATGTTGGCCTCGACAGTTTCTGCACTCCCCAATAACGTGAGCGGCGCGTTCTATAGCAATCCCCACAATCCAAAAGCAAGCCTACATACCTCCTCGTGAGCGGAACGGACACCGGCGGGGGAGCCTCGCTATTCACCGCCAATCGTGTTCATCCCATTGTTGGGATTCCCATAACGAAGGTTCTAAACCATTTTTGACGAATGTGGACGCAAGATTGGATAATTATACCACGCTTATCACTTCACTCCAAGTCCCGTCACCTTTCCTAACGCTATACATGACACCATAAATTCCAATGAAGTTGAGTTCAAAAAGAAACTTTGAACAAATCTTGCACGGATGTGCCAAACACCTCATTTTCAAGCGCTATCAGCCTGACACCAGCGAGCTCACCACCACTACCTCTTTGGCAGAGGCATGCCGGAGCTGCCTCAGAACGTGTAACGCCAGAACGGGCACCATATGGCACGTATTCACAGGACCTGACAGGCCCACGCGACTAAACCACACCCTTCCCACAGTGTCCTCCACGGGGAGCAGCAACCACCGCAGCACAGCAAGCCGCCACCTACCTGCGGCTGGAAGAGGCTAGGTCGCCGCCGACCGCGGCCAGGCCGCTGGCGGCCGACTCCTGCTGCAGGCATGTCAGGTGGTACGAGTGCAGTACCCAGCGCTGGCCGAGCGAGCGCGCCACGTACAGCAGGCGCGTGACGCCGCCGCGCAGCAGCAGCTCGTGCTGCACCATCAGCGCCACCAGACGCCGCAGCTCGGGCCGTGCCAGGCCGCTCTCCTGCCCGGCCGGCGCAGCGGTGCGTCAGAGGGCCCGGCGCCCGCGCGCGCACTACAGTCACGGAACTCACACCGTCACTCGAGACAGAACGGGGGTCAGAGAGGGGTCTGGTACACCTCGGACTCAGGCACGACTCTGCACCAGCAGCTGCGCCGGCCCCATGCCCAGCTCGCCGGCGTCCTCCAGTATCGAGATCAGCTGCTTCACGTGAGAGACGTCCCGGTCGGTGAGGGCAGCCTCGGCCCGCAGCCGCTCCAGCACGGCCGCCGCGTCCGGCACCTCCTCCGACAGCAGAGAATTAGTAAAAGCCAAGGAAAACCCTGTTCGTTGGCACATCTTAGGGAAATGCGTTATTTTTCATTGACCAGCCCCCCACCCATTTTGCGAAAATACATCGCTGTTCATTGCTATCGCGGAACAACTGACGGAGCCCTACAGCCCGGCATGACCCACTCCAAATAAGTGAGTGTGCGGTCTGCGCGAGACGCAACACGAGTGACGCGGCTCGTCCTCGACTCTCAGTGAGTACAGCAGGAGACAGCAAGCCTCCGCCAGCCGGCCCAGACACGCCCCCTCCGCAGCCCTGGACAGCTAACAACACCAGCCACAGCGCCCAGTCCGCCGGCCCGCAGTACTCTGCCAGAGCTCGGGCGTCCGAGCGGGGGCCTCACCTGGCGAGCTTGTCCCGCGCCGTCTGCGCCAGCCGCGGGCTGATCGGCATGTACTGTTCGTCCACCTCCATGGGGCCCTCGCCGTCGGCCGGGCTGCCGGCGGCGCTCTCCTCCGGGTTCACCAGGCGCGCCAGCACCGTGAACGGCACGATGTGCAGCTGCTCGTGGTAGTTGTGCGTGTCCTTCCTGGCGTCGGCAGCGGGGGCAGAGGGTGCGGGTAAGCACGGCGTCGGCCGGGCACCGACGCCAACATATCGGGCCGAGCGTCGCCGTTTGGGAAGTGGCTTCACCGGCAGCGTCCTGCCATCGGTGACGGCGGCGTGTAACCGTTCGAGCCTCTCGACACGGAGGTTTTAGGGTCAGAGCGCGGCGGCGGCCGACGCACTGCCGCCATCGTAGGAGTGGACGCCGCCGTCAACGTCCCGCTCTCGCTACCTGCACCCATGCGACGTGGCTTCTGCTTTGGCCTAACCTCCGCCCGCCGCTGCTCCTGTCTCTCCCCGCTGACCTGACCTCCGTCCTCCCCTGCCCCGCTGACCTGACCCGTGCGTGAGCCCTGTCCGTGGCCCGCTCACCTGCCGGGCCGGTCGCCGCCGGCCATCAGTAGCTCGGTGTCCTGGCTCTCACGCGTAGCCAGCAGCACCAGCCTGGATATGGAGCGCTGGCCGACGCGGCGCGTGCCGCCCGACGAGCAGCCCAGCGCCATGCCGCCCAGGTCCGCAGCCGCCGCGTCGCCCCGGTTCTCCATCATACCCCGCCGGGGGACGCCGACGCCGTCAGGCCAGCCGGCGCCGGTCACCCGCGTGCCACAGACGGCACTCACAACGCTCGGCCACATCGACACGGTGGTCGGTTGGGGAGGGCGGAGACGGCAGGACCTGGCGCCGGCTTGCTGCATTTCGGACGCCATGCCCGGACCGCCGTACCTGCATGAGCGAGGGGCCAGGACATCTGTCTGCCAGGGTTTTCAGCAGTAATAGGTCCAGCAACAGGCCTTCTACAGGTTCACAATGGGCCATCTATAGGTCCAGAATGGGTCATTTTAAGACCAGAGTGGGCCCAATAAAGGCCACAATGGAGTCTGGTGGTCACAAGTAACCCTTAGCATCATATCCGATGCTTATCTCAAAATCTTCAAATGTGGAACATTCCCTTTAAACGCTCCATTTTGGCAACGCCGCAGGTCAGACACCACCGCAAAATTGAGTTAACAGGCTTATTGACTCTCTCAGTGGTTCTGCTTCACTATTTATCAATATCAAGGTGTCATCCGCCTACGCAGATACTTTTATTTTTGTTCTTTCAAACGTCAAGCCTCTAATGCGGACGCTATCGCGGATTTATTGCAGCGTAGGTTCTATGCACAGCAGGAATAGGCTGCAACTTAAAGGCATCCCTGTCTCAGGGCCTCGCAGTGTTTTGGTACGGTTTTGACATCTCATCGTTAGTTGCATACCTGCGCCGAGGTAGGAGGAGTGATCTTGCGGGTAAATTATCTTGATCCATTTACGCGTGGAGACACCAAACCAAACTGCTCAACGACGGCCTTTGAGTATTCCCAATTCCACAGAGTCGTACGTTTTTTGTCAATCACAAGGCAAAAGAAGTCCCGACATTTCCGGTTTTCCTGTGTGGTTTTCAGGAACTCTGGCACTGTTCGAATATTTTTCTCCGATGTATCTCCCTTTTGCGAATCCGGTCTGGTCTGAATTGATTAGTCCACGAATCAATTCCCGAATGCGCCTGCTAAAGTTTTCTTTTTGTCAAAATTTCAAACGATACGTTCAGGAGGTTTAGACGCCGCACTGATTTCGTCAGGGCCCGGTTTTTTGTCCCTCTTTGGGATGAGAATTGTTACGCTCTTCTGTAGTTCTGGTGGAATGTGGCCACACTCATGCATTTCTCTAATAGCAAACAGTGGTGCCCAGTTTCTGCCAAAAAGGTCTCAAAAAAGGTGCCGTGTAACTGTCCGGACCAGTACCAGTCCAGCCTTTCCGTGGACGCCAGAGTTCCGATGAGCTCGTGTTCTGTGAGAGGCCCTTCCATCTCATCTGCTTCCGCGTTTACCATGCCATAGGCACGTGAAATGGATTCACTCGAAGCGCCGCACGCCGATCTCTCCTACGGTGTTTCAAAACAGAAGCACCATTCTTCTATCATCTCCAAAGTGGAATCTGTAGGCATGCCCGACTTGAAGAAACACATGACTGACCTCTGAGGATTTATTCAGTTAACTCTATCCTTGAAACAAACAAAATCACAATGAACAGCGCGGCTCATTCAATCAGATCAACCAACATAAAACGTCCGAGAGCATAACCCAAGCTTGGCTAAGACAAGCTTTGTTTCAAACCTAAATGTTTCTGGCGTTTGATAAAATGCGTAGAAATGATACATGACCAGGAAAAAGCGTATGAGTGTGCAACCGAAAATGCCGCTGTCCATAAGCCACGAGTTCAAGATTTTATCCAAAACCAAAAGGTGTAATAGATCGAGTCTAATACCATCCTTGGTTTACGGACTGTTTCGCCTGTCCCGGATACGCTAGAAAGCTCTGAAGGCATCATCGAACACTTAGTTGCAATCAAAAGACATCACGTGCCAAAAATAAACAACACATGCAGTTAAGGGTGAAATGATGGCTGCTTAAAACAACAACAATTGTACTGTAACATTATCTTTCTGGCATATGACTTTCACAGAGATCCGATGGTATTTTTCAGACAGAGTTTTACGATTTGCGCTGTTATGTACTCCTTACAGGCCTCAAGTTAAAAAACCCATGCAAAAATTACTCATTTAAAATCATTTTGGTATTTACACGTTAGTTTACCTGAAATATGGACTAATTCCCGAGTTCTGACCCGTCTGAATACTCAAACACTTCTCTCCGAATTGGTCCGAATTGATTGGCAATGGCTGAAGCGAAATCCTTCTAAAAAGCAAAGTATTTCTATTTCAAGTACATGCACCGAGTAGGAAGAAATGCTGCTGGACTCCCTACCCAGCACTGTGACAGCAATACTTTTCATTTGTGTACGTTTTTTACCTTTAGTCCGAGAAATTTTGAATGTATGGATTCTGGGATCAGAGCTAACGCCATGCGGTGCCTGTTCTGTGAGGCAGTGCCCTGCTCTTACCATCGGATCGCTTAACGTCCGGTTAGCGGTTGAATTTGGTGGCGAAAGCGACGTGCCGCAACGCTCGGCACGGTCCATCCTGCCCTATGACACCACCTGACCTTTAGCGCAGCCGCTGCCAACGGCCGCAGGCCACAGTTGTCAAAGGCCAATAGCGAGCGACTAAGGCGCGTAAAAACCCCTTCGCATCCCGGTTGCGTGAATTGGAAGGCAGGCGCTGTAACCAACTGAGCCAACCAACGGATTTCCAGCATTAACGTACATACCTGGAACTGTACACGAGCATTCTCCTTGTCTTTCCCGACGCGTGTGTTATGCAACGTTCGCAATACCTACAGCCGTTCAGGTCAAATTCTTGCACAGTAAATGTAGGATAGCTTGAGGCACTATTGAGGGAAGACGCATGCAACATGAAATAATTATCAAGCAAACCCAACGAAAACCCATGTTCCCTTTAGTTTTTCCCCATGGCACCTAGCGCAGTGGCTCACCACATTGACTATGTGGTCTGATAATGTGCGTGGTCAAAACTCTATCAATGCACTTGTCTCTTAATGGCTTACGCCTTCTCCTGTGTCAATTAAAAACTTCCGTTTCTAATGACGTCACTCGCACCCATAGTGATGGTGTATATTCTGACCACCACACTTCAGGTCTAGAGATTGTCTGATGGGTGGTATCTGTGAGCAGTCTTTCTCTTCCAGACCAATTTTAAGCGAATGGAAGTGAGATTTCCACATTTGAGCGTTTTTTCACAAAATCTAAACGCATCAGCATCTGATGACCAAGCACATTTGCAAATCAGCCCGTGTTTTTGGCCGCCGCAGATTTCCGACACCCAGACATGCATTTTGCCGCGGAGGGAGGCGCCAATGTGCTTCACAGTAAGCAGCCTCATCGCGTCAATTACCTGGCAGGTCGAAACAGACTATCGCATTTTCCTGCTCAGCCATATATGAGACTGCGCGTTTGTTTCCAGTGTCATTGAATTAAAAACATGCGGGGCTAACCAACATTGTTTACTGCTGTTCGTCCAGTTGTCCAGGAATGGAGTGAAAGGTCGAAGGTTTCTCTGTGCTCTGAGCTCTGTGCTCTGTGTTCTAATCTTGACCTCGCGCAGCAGAATAGGCTTGTGTAGAGGAGGCCGACAGCGGGACTCCACGTGGACCGGTTGGTGACCTTGGACTTGGAACATGTCAGGTGACCAGCTGGAATCAACTGGCACGACTATTTGCTACATGTTAATTTCACCACAGCCCCTCTCATGCTTATTTTCCTTAGTCGGTTTGAAATCGCTCTTTGCAATCATATTTTCCCAGAAAACGAGTATTTGCTCGGAGCTGTTCACTGCTGTACAAAAACATTACGATTCGCCAAAGGACGCATTGTGTGTTTACCACGCAACATCACCTAATTTGGGATAGAATCACATACACCGCGGATTTGTTGCCACTCCGATCAGTGCAGGACGGTCCACGCATTCATCCACGGCGTCCCCAAGAAAAGATGCCGCGCCAACGTCAGCCGCCCGCACGCCCGAGCCAACGATCAGCCGCGCAGCTCAGCTGGCCAGACCAGCTGCGCAGCTGACCGTTGCAACGGCCAGCTGCGCAGCAAAGGGGGATATGAGCGACCATCACTGGGGAGGACGACGGCACGCAGAGATAAAAAAAACGCCATTATAGACATGTTTATTTTGTATCTTAAGAGCATAACGCTATCTGCTACCACGTTGTGCCCTGTAGAGGGGTCTGAAATCCTTCTTTAGGAAACATCACTGCTGGTCACCCCCTGAGGAAGCAGCGGCCCAGTTTGCCGCATCCGTCAGGTGGCAGAGACAGCTTCTCCGACGTGACAACAGTGAGGAGCATATGCTGGGCAGGGGTCTCGTGGATGGCATGGAGGAAAATGCCGGACCCTGCAAATCAGGCAACATTTATGGACAAGTCATATCTGCGCAACCTGAACGTTATACACCATGTACTACTGCCAAGGCTGATAACATAAGCTGCATAAGCCACTAGATTCGATGTTGTCGGCAGCAGGCTACACTAAATCAACTCGCCGGTACAACTGTTACATTTGCCTTCGAGAAGTCAGAGTCCACATCCATTTACCTGTATTGCATGGCGTAGTAGTCCACGCGCGCTGTCCGTTGCATTAACCGTGAACTCACCGGACACCGCCGTTCCAAGCACAACTCAAAACGAGCAGCAGCAAGAGAAGTCCATGGCTGGGTGGGCGCGGCTGGTCCGCGGGTGCCCTCGACGAGAACCCTCGGCGCAGTCTGAGCGGATCGTCAGAGAGCGGGTGCTCAAGGGCGCGCCGCCGGTCACGTGCCGTCCACGTGAACTCAGGTAGCGCAGTGCGTCGGACGGACGGCAACAAGTGCAGCCGTCAGTTCAGCGCGTGGCGGGGCCCATGGCGACCCGGTCATGAGGGGCTCCAAATGGGGAGGTTTCGGAGGTGGTGAAGCCTTCTGACGCGGATGTGAGAAGTCGTTTAGTGTAATGCTCAGCTAAGAAGTAAATGGGACCATGTCAATCACGGAGTCCCGTCCTCCGAAGATCATTTACGCTGTTAAACCAAAGGCCAGGATATGTTGCCAGGCAAGACGGTAAGAATGTGTGCGTGTGTAACGCAGTTCTTAATACAATGAACGTAATAACCTCGTCGTGCACTGCTTGATGTCACCGGAGTGTTACAGTTCACGGACTTAATTTCCGTTGGAGATCATCTACCTAAATTCCCTGACATCACAGTTTTCTCCACCAAGCTAAATTACTTGCTATTTGTTAATGCCAAGGTGTCTGCATACATTTCCGCCCGCGTGCGGAAAATGCGGTTTCCGCGAAGGCCATCCCGTAACTCTGTCAATCCTCTCAACCACATGGTCCGCACAGTGCCACGCAGTGCAGCCGCTCACCGTCCAGACATGCACCAGCGGTCACGCGAGTCAAACATGTCGAAGGGTTAGCTTCGATTCCTTCCAACAGCATACCTAATGGGCTGATGAGGAGACACCATGTCTCTTCTCGGGTATTGAGCGAGCTAGCAAGACGAGAACCACGAGGAACCAAGAACTATAATGACTGTCCTCGGTTCGAGCCGCAGGATTTCAGTTCAAGGCGGCGACGATCCGGAGCTTCTCGGTTGCGATCGTCGCAGGAGTGCCCCTCGCGCGCAGCGGGGCTGCACGAGTTAACCACTTGCGGCTACGTGACGGTGTTTTCGCTGCAAATTGGACCGCACCTGTTGCGCCTAATCAGCTTACCCGCACGACCAGTGTTTCCCGACCACTGTAAGACGGCGCGTGCCGCACCGATTGATAACCCGGTCGTGCTGTCCAACAGCGGGCCTATATCACCCACCCACCGTGCTTTTTAAGATTCTGGTAAAGGTAGCTAGTAGCCGACTGACCAGTTGCTTGCACTAGATCAGTTCACTGAGCCTTTGCTTATGCGCACAGGCCATGCCGCTCCACTGAACACGCCGTGCTCGGCGCTGTCGAGCGCGTGGTCACCGCCACCGACCGCTGATTGATATCGTCGGTGACTATAATCGATCTCTCGAGGCGTTTGACAGCGTCCACAATGACGTTCTTCTCACCAAACTGCCTTGGTGTGACGTAACTGATTTTTATTAGTTTAGGAGTTGGCTCAGTGGTCTCAAACAGATTTTGCGGGGCGGACGGCTCACTCTTCCGATGTCGTGCGGCGTGCGCCAGGGCTCGATCATTGGTCCCATTCTCTTCATTACGCAGTTATTACTAGTCTAGGTATCTGACCCATGGCCGCTCCATTCCATTCGCTGACGGTAGTATGCACGTTGACTGTGCGCCGCCTGACGGCCGGGTCTTGACGGCCAGTAAGGGGGCTGTCAAGATCCGGCCCTCAAAACCAGACCAGAACTCACGTCAAAAAGAGACTCACGGCTTGTTAGCATAAGCTTCTTAAAATGAAAGGAAAGGAAAATGATTTTCTTCTTGTTGGATCTAGGAAAAACTTTTAAATTAACCAAGCCGCCAAACTTAGCTTTACTATCAACGGAACGGCTGTGCATCCTTCCAAAAACCTTCAGATTCCAGGCCTTATGGTGGCCTCCGGTCTGTCTTGGTGCGCGCCACTGCATCATGCGTGTGGTTCAAATACACGACATCCCTGTCTCTTTGCACAGTTTTCGACACTTTTTCCTCGTCGGAGGTCGTCAAATTAGTATCCATGCGCACGTCTGTCCTCATATGTACTGTCTTGGGCGTGTGGGTGGCGGCCCCGCCAAGGGGTGCAGGTGCATGCAATTACAACATATCAATATCGCGGATAGGATCATCACTTGATACCAAAAAAAAACACATCATATGACCCCGATCTAAACACACTTGGATGGCCGAGGTTTTCGAGGACATCCTGTTGACCCACCACAATGCAGGCAACGTTTTCGATCCATTGCCCGCAGGAGGGGGCGCACATGTCGAGATCCGGGCGCCGTTTTTCACGCGCCGCCGCAAGGGCCCGCGCGTGAAATCCGTGCCTCTGACGGGGAAGCCTTCATCTTGCCAGGAGGAGGCTTGCTTTGATATAGCATCCTCTCATGTCGCGCAGACTGAATGAAATCGCCTGTCGTCTTTTAGCGCTACCACCTCACCACGATGCGAGACCATCACTGCATGCAGCGACATTGGCATCCGCCCTGTGCCAATAAATGGACGGAATCCAGATAGACACGTTTCCACTCCACTCGCCAGATCCTGAGGGACATGTCTGGTCGACTCACGGAAATCTTTGAAGCCGCTCACCAGCAGGGCAAACCGCAGCGTGGGAAGTCGAACACCGAATTTCATCGCCATCTTTTAAAGAATGGATTATCAGCGTCTGTGAGGAATAAATAGTCTCAGAGAAAGCATGCCAAGGAAGTGCTGCTTATGCATGCAAGGACCGGCGCTCCACATGTCTGCTGTCTGCGGTCGTTGCTATATGACACATCTAGTTGGATACTGTATCGTGATGTTATTGGCGTGCGCCTGAGTCCGCCCCTGCTCGCGCCGCCAGTGCTGCTGTACCTCGGTACGCCGCTGCCCCGACCGGCGGTGTACTACCTGGGGCGCCGCCCGCCGGGGTCGGCGCCGTCTGCCCGCCTCGCGTGTTAAGACAGCTACCGCTTCGCAGCGCTCGTGTCTGGGCTGAATGACCGTGATCTGACTGAAGGGAGCGCGAGCAGATAGAACACGTAAGACTCGAAAAGATACTAAATGCGCTGATTTTGTAACACAGTCATTTGAGGCCTGCTTGCAGTTTGTCGCGAGATTTGGAATCGATAAAATCGATGCGCATCAGAGATACGCCCATACACTCCCAGGAAGAAATCAGAAATTACCTGCTTAACTAGAATAGGAAGTCAGGTACCTGCACAATGTGGCGGGACCGCGGGACCAATTAAGATAGCAGTTGTATGAACGGTTGCGTGAAAAGGCTACCAGGGGTGGTTAAAGTATACTTTTTGTCGCCGACCAAATTTTTGGGAGAAAAATTGTCGCCAGTAGCGAAATGTGACATTAGATGGCAAACTGGTCATTAAGTCCATACCCAGCAGCCTCATCAGTAATCAGCTGATCATCGAAAGTCTTTTTCATCACTGCGAATTTAAATATCATGCACGTAACCGAAACGCTCAGTCACACACTGCCCTTGAACAAATATCACGATAAGTGCTGCTGCTAAGAAAGCAGACGCACCTGTCCCAGACTAATCAGATGGCCCAACCACGACAGGAGTTTTCTTTCACCCTCGGGACTTGCCAGGGCCTCACCTTCAAAGTCGGACTACGACTGGATCTGCTCTCCTCGACCGCAAATAAGCGAAGGACCCCGATAAACGGGGCAGCAGAACGCATGGCAGATTCCGAACCAGCATCAAGCGGCACTGGGAATGATGTCAGATAAGAGGGTCTCCCCAAGGTCATGCCCCTTATGAAAATCATGTTTACGCTCCGAGCCCCATCTCAACTGTCATCAAAGTATCCACCTTACGTATGCCCCAAACCTGGCGTGACATGGTTTGACTGGTGGGTGCCTTTCGTCGTGCCCCAACAACTGTATGAAAATTTGTCAATAACTTAGCATCAGGCGGGTAGCACTTTCTGAACAAGTTACTCGCTCTGACAGGAGGGGGGAGGGTGGGCGATGCGAACCCCCCCCCCCCCCACGGTTGTCTGAGAATGCCAATGCGGCATATTGTGCAATCTTGTTCATTTCTTTGGTAGTTTCTGGGCCATCCATTGTACGCGTGTTGACACAAAAAAGTGCCCTAGCAATTCTGGTTTCACAGTAGCGATGCTTTTTCACGACATTGCTAGACGATTCAAGGCCGGTGGGTGCGGCGGAGAGTAATCGACGATTCTGTGGACCGCGCGCGGTGGTCGGCACTGTTACATGAACGAAACCCTACATTATAAATATAAGCTTCAAACAGATAAAACTACATGCCATTGTACTCATAATTAAACAAGGGGCACGCCTCTATGTTCCCTGTCACTTCATGGTATGACTTTGTATATATGATCATGCAAAGGGCATGGTTATGCATATATGATCATGCAAAGGGATTCAGGGGAGAGGTTAAAATTATTGGCTGCCATCATTTTTTATTTATTTATATATGCTGGTATACAAATCTGCATCTCAGTTCATGAAAACAATTGCCAGCAGAATGACAAATCTCATTACCAACATCCAAACATTGGTATGGTCAGCAAGCCAAAATTGCCCTTTGCATGCAAGTAGCATGCAAATCTAAGGTTACATGTTATGTCCGCCATGCATAATGCAGGAGTGTCAATTCAAATTAATTTCTGTGGCACTGCCCAATATCCTTGTTGCGTTGGGTCCCCTCAATGCCGATTCCTCCAACCCCCCCCCCCCTTCGCCAGCCAATACGCCTAGCTGGAAAATGACGAAAAGATATGAGAAAAACCAGCTGCAGCACAAAAAATATCCTTTGAACTTAATTTATTGACCACGATCCATGGGTTGCCATCTCCCCTAATCATGCATAACAATTGGCAATCCTGTCTTTATGCCACCACCACA
>NW_023596687.1:0-23170 GCF_011947565.3 Pollicipes pollicipes | reverse complement strand
TCTGAAGTACTCAGGTCACGTCGGGTCAGGCTAGCAGCAGACCTTCCATTGGGTCACGTCAGGTCAGAAGCTTGGGGCCGTCCCAGAGCGCAGGCTCACCCGATCCAGCGTCACTGCTGACGAAAGGGCGGACCGCGACAAGCCGATCACCAACTGATCAGCCGAGGTATTGGTCTCGACCGTCGGACCAGCGCCGCCGCTCCGACGCGTCCCTAACCCCGCTCTGATGAATGACGGGGATTCGCGGCGGATGACAAGCGAGCCGACTTCCGTGAGGAGACCCGGCCGCGGCCGGCGCGAGCTGAGCCGCGGCCCCGCCCTCGCTCGGCGGCCGTGCTGCGGTGGCACCCCAGGCAGGCGGCGGAGCGCGGCGCGATGCGTCAGTGTCGGCCTGTCTGGGGATGCCGGCGCGCCGTGCAGGACTCTGCAGAGAGCCGATGTCTACGCCGCACGCCAGTCGCGCCCCGGCCGGCCCGTCGGCCGCTGTCGCCGTAATGAGCTGTCTGGGGGACACTCAGGACAATTTAGGAGCCGATTAGACGGCGGCCAGCGTGCCGCCAACTGTGTCCCCACTGCAGCAACTCCCCCCCCTCCCCACACTCCGTTCTTAGACACGCGGGAGCGGAGTGCCCAATGTGAGACCGCCGTTTCGTGCCCCGCATCAGCCCGCCTTGACTCCAGCTTGTGTCCCGCGGGCTCGTGGTGCTCTACACTGCTCCGCGCACGGCCCTCGCCGCCGTAGCGTGCGAGCTGGTGCCCTACATAAGGCTCATCCCTCAAGCTTTTTCACGATGGAGCTCCTCAGTCTTCACAGGTTTAAACTGTGAAGACTGAAGATTACGTTTAATTGGTCGATCTGCACGCCACCAGAAAGCAGTGCTGCCAGCTATAAATTGGCTGTTACGTGTTCACGCAAATAGTCAGGACAAATCTATGGGACGTTATCAGCAGCGATCAATTAATTTTATGTCCACGCATGCCACATGGCTTTACGCAATCCCTTGAATCACGCAGTCCCTTCACGCAATCCCTTGTCCCTTCCACAAATTGGCGCGGAACCGTCTGTTGGTGGAGCAGTAAGCACGTCAATTGATCGGGGCCAGACCTCGCCAAACGCGATGAAGGTCAGCTCAGCACGCACCCGCCGCCACCGGGGCCGGTTCGTCTGCGAGCTCATACATCGAGCTGGACCAAGAGCCGCCGTGAAACGGTGCGGGGCCGGAGCTGTCTGCCAGCGGCTAGCAAGTGGATCCCGCGGGTGCCATGAAGGCCTCTCAGCCCTGGCCGCGGCCGGCTCCAGCCGGTATACCAACCGCACGGCCGCCACGTGACGACCGGGACGGTCAATAGGCGCGTTTGCAGCAGCAGTCTCCGCGGCGGGAACAGTCGTTGTACCTTGCAACGACTCGGGACCGGCGGCCGCAGCCTCTGCCGGACTCCCTCTCGGTCCGCGTAAGGCTCAAATCACACTTTAGAGGTTCTGGCTTCGCAGCTCGTATCCGTCCAGCCAATACGAACGTGTCTAACGCCTTCATGTTGTTAGCCTGCGGTTTGCATTACCCTTGCAAGATGCTGCTGCCAAGTGAAGCGAATGCACCGATAGCTCAGACTGGTGTGTGGAGCAGGTATTTACAGAATGTGAGAAAGCGGAGATTGCACACTCACCAATCGCATGCCTCTGACCGAGTTAAATCAGGGAACATACAAAACGCCACACGCCAGATTTCGGTTCATACGTTGAAAAATACAATGTAACGGAAAAAGCATAGTTGGAGTAAAAACGTGTGAGAATAATGCATGTTGAAGCATCTGGACTACTGTATTTAGCAAAACCAATGGTTTTTATGCAAGCACCATAACTGAATGAATAAGTGAGAAAAGAAAGAGAAGATGCATATGAATGAATGAATGAATGGATAAATGGATGAACAAACATAACTGAGAGTCATAAGCTCGTAGTTCTCATCCAACAGCTGGGATAAGCCGACCATCTCGCATGGTCTTATCTCTGATCGACAAGAGTTCCAAAGGTCGATCTGACATTTTCCGATACCCGGATCTGCTCAGCGGCTTTGCAGACGAACCGGTGAGCTTTTTACCATCCGCGCCGAAGTTGTCGGCGTTGCCATTCCGTAAAAGACGGTGGTCCCGGAGTCAGCGGCTGTTGGAGTCACCGCTCCACCTGTGTGGTTAGGCAGCCTCCTCAGCCCGGGACAGCCTTACAACAGCCGTCTGACCGCCGAACAGGCTGCCGTGGAGCGGCGCTGCAGGTAATCGTGCAAGACTCTCGATCGCCATCGTGCATGATTCTTGATCACCGGACATAAAGTCATTGTGCGCCACTCGATCGTCGGACATCATAGCACCGTGCATGATTCTCTATCGCCAGACATCACACCATTTTGCATGACGTCGCTGTCACCAGTATGGTCCCATCTACCTACAGCCTCTGACTGACGTACTCCATTCATAGGTTCGCCAAAGATAGCGGCCTCGTTATGCCATAGCCGCCGCGATCACCGCCAGGGCTGGAGACGCACCTGCGCCATCCCAACTCCCCACTGACCACGGCGACTGATGGAGACTAGGGACGTCTTCGAATGAGAGAGGCTCTATTTCGGATTCCATGCATTACGTTTATAGCGTTCAACGTCGAAACTTCATAAAGCGTATTGGCGCTGGCCCACCACCCACCAACGCCACGCCGACGTCTGCAGCCCTCGTGGCCTTGGCGCTGGCCCACCACCCACCAATGCCACGCCGACGTCTGCAGCCCTTGTGGCCTTGGCGCTGGCCCACCACCCACCAATGCCACGCCGACGTCTGCAGCCCTTGTGGCCACCACCCACCAACGCCACGCCGACGTCTGCAGCCCTCGTGGCCACCACCCACCAACGCCACGCCGACGTCTGCAGCCCTCGTGGCCGGCAGGGTATCGTAAAATAAGGGACGGATCAGTGCGGCCATATATAGCAAGCCCACGCCACAGCAATTATAAGGTGAGTGGTCGGAACAACACAAAATTTCAGACGTCGAGGATGATACCTATAGAACTGCCCCACGCCCAGAGTCCATCCATGCCGTTAACAAAATTCAGAACCATGACCAGCGAGTCATGGTCTCATGCATTTTTGAAAGGTGACTGTGCGAACACGTGGTTTTGAGGGTGTGGACCCCAATAAACGTTAAGTGGGTGGTACTAGTGTATGCATCGTTAAGCCCACATTCAGCCCCTTCATCTTTTGGCTGTTCAAAACGTTGCGCATGTTTCAAAGTACGAACTTGCGACCTAGCGCCTCATGACCTATTTTGTCCTTGGGGACACTAGCATGTTTGCTTGTTGCTGTTGTTGTTTTTTTGCTGCAGAAGCGAGGGATAGTAAGAGTTTTGTTCGGACGGTCGTACTTGTTTCAAGTTGGACACGCAGCGCCTATTTATCCTGATCTGATAGGTAATGAAGATTGTGGCATTCGGCTCACTAATACAAAATTGCTATGATTGCACACACCCAAACATGTTTTGCCTTGCAGCGTGTGCATTGCGTCCATATGTAGCTTCATTGTTGTGAAGTCTGAAACAAACCACAGCTCATTCTGGTCATCTGTTTGTCTGAAGTAAATCAATTAAAATAAAAGGAAAAAATGTACACGCCACTTTAAAACATTTCGGCTTTCACTACGCCTGACTATTTTTTCACAGACGACACCAAGGGTGGTTTAATTAGCGTCAACTAACCGGAAACTGTGTACGTTAGCGGCCCAGCCTGGTCCAGTCTGACCTGGCTAGAAGCGCCACTGACGGGCTTATAGGTCTGCAGCCAATGATCGCAAACCATGACTTGTCATCAACAAATAGAGCAATATATCAAAATTTGTACCGTAATAAGGTCAATACACCTTAAAGCAGCTTGTCTGATCCTCGGCGTGTGCTTGCGACGTTGCGATATCGCCACATCTTACCTCTTCAATCCATTAATCTGTGAAACGTAAAGTTTTCAGACAGTGGAAAAGCCGAAATCTGTGGCTGGAAAACAGCCACAGATCTCGGCGGACGGGTGTGGCCACGGAATGAGACTAATCGGACAGCGAAACTAATCCTTACTTGTCTAATCTACCTGCCTATCCACCTGCCAATCTATTTAATTCCCCCTAACTAATCCACCTCCCAAACTGTTTTTTTTTAATTCATTCCAAGCGTTTTAAATGGATGGGTTTCTGGAATCAGACCTCAAACTAAGCAGCGTTTGCTGTATGAGCTCTGACCCCTACCCTTGCGATCGTGCAATTCCAGGTCAATGACAGAATTTGGTGGCGAAAGTTGAACGTGCCGCAATGCTGGGCACGGTCCGTTCTGCACTTCGACGTCACCTGACCTTTAACGCCGCCGCTGTCACCCGTCGCAGGCCATATCTGCCAAGATCAAATACCGAACGCCTTAAGCAACCCTCACTCACCCTGACAGGGGTGGGTGGATCAGAAGGCATACGCTTAAGCTAACTGAGCCACCGGAACGAGCCCCAGAGAACTTGCGAGGTGGTATATTCCAGTGCAATGCTGACTCCGATTCATGGGCGGTCCTGAGGGCGACGGTCCGCATTCGCTCACGTTTATGCATTATGCGCATGGTAATCCACACGTTTGTATCATCTCGCCTCGTTCCACACCGCAAAAGGCATCTCACTGGAAGTATTAACAAGTGAAAGCGGGGGTTGAGCGGGCCTCCGCGCCGGCTAACTGGAAATGTGAGTTCAGCGACCCGTCCAGGCCCGGCCGGTAAGGCTTGTCACGCCGCAACTTTCTGGGTAAACGCCACCTCATTCATAGACGCGTCAGTAACTGACCTGGAGGTTACCTTTGTCAACATTTCCATGCCCAGTCCAAATATATTAAGATAAATTTACTGTCACGGTCCCTGTGGCCTAATGTGAGGCCTAGCCTCGTAGCCACATAAACTACATAGGCGCGAAGCCCAGCTTATTGTGACCAGGACGCATTCAAAACAGTAGCGCGTTTCTGACTTTACTGTCAAACACCAAAACCATTGCAAATTAATTTACCTCGTCGGCTAACAATGCCAGACATTCGCAGGCTCAAAGCAGCCACTTTGTCAGTGCTAGATTTCTAGTGTGCGGACGCCAAACACCAGTGCACTTAAACCGAGCCGAACTCGTGACTTAGGTATGCCATTGTACTGTTAACTGCTATTCATATGGGTTCCTAAAGGCGGCGGGCCTTGGGTTTTATTCCATTCCGTTCCATTCATTCTCTTATGTTTAGGTACCATCTCCTTAACGATAATGACGTTCTTTATCTTGTTCTCGCTGCTCGTCCCGCACAGTAGACGGTGTTTAGCTGATTGTACTACATTGTAATAACAGCATTGTGTTGCATTAATGCAAGCGGTTTATGACCCGATTCGATTCATGTGTTTTACAACACGATGCTCGCGGAACGTAAAACCCTTCGCAGTCCAGTCTGGCGAAAGGCGGAGGTATATTTATCCCGTTGAACTGGACGGCAGAACCTGCATGGTGGGATTGGGGGTAAACGCAGCAAGCCATGCTTAGCAGGTGTTATGAACCAAGGCCACCTATGCAAACCATTCAGAGCAAATTCAATAGCAAAAATGTCTCAATTCGTTTGTTGGTGTGAGTTCATTTTAAGTTGGACTTATATTAGTGCCCGTGCTGAATCCTGAGTAAGTGTGACTTGTTTTATCTCCCAAGACTTGCGGTCCGAAGCGACGCACGGTTGATATTGCAGCAATTAGCGATGTTTTGAACACTGTTCGTGTTTTCGGTTAAATATCATCATACACATTTGACCATTGCCAACCACAACACCACACTACCGTGACCGGGAGTCAAAATATATTGTACGGAACACAACTGTCGTGTTTTTCGTATGGCAGTGACAACCCCAACATCGATTATAAAATAATCAGGGAAAAGCAGTTGTGACTAATAAATAATTTAGCGTTCGATACTACATCTTTTGTCATCGGGTCACTTACCAATGAACATTCATGGAGAAGATAATGCCTAAAAACACAAATGGATCAAGACGAGCTCAAAAACGTTTATTTCTGCACAAATCGAATGAGGTGTCCAGCTGTTTAAACACCAAAATATGAATTGCCCATTACATTAGGGCCAAACTGGCCTCGTGTTTCGATCTTGAAGGACAAGTGCCAGCATTAGAACAAAACCATCTGCATTTATTTTTGATTTCCAAAGATAATCTTTACCTTTTGTTTCTGCATTTGAGAAAAAAAACATTGATCGTGCCGACGGCCAACGTAGGTCACGTAACTCAAGGTTCGCTCGGTCATGATCTTAGAAGCAGCTGAACATAATTTTTGAAATATTTAAAGAAGCAGTGATTGAGTGAGAGGCCAGAGGCGCATGCTTTTTGTGCATTCTTTCTAATGTAGTGTACCTTCATTGGAATACATACCCCGAAGACGCTCGTTCCCGGTAATCCTTCAAAAAGGTCTGTGGCTATCAAGCGCTGCTTCGATCTTCTTTAAAACGAATGCACTTGACCAATATACCCCTTCCAGCAAACAAACTCTCTCCCAAGAAATATTGTCATTACAATCTGTAATGCGTGCTGTCATGCCCCTGTCCATTTCTGACGGCGCCAGCAATTTCTTACATTCCATAGAATCGTGTGGTAGCTTTAGGAACGGTACCATCTGGCTATTTCTGATCAACCACGTAAACTGTTTACACTCCTCGACACTTACGTCCGTTTTATTTATCGCATACCCGGGTGGAATTCACTGGCATCGCACGATTTGACAGCGATGCCAGCTTTGCCTCTCGCGTCGTGACTAAAACGTGCGTGTCCGATGAAATGTCCAATTCTCTGTCCAAGCTCTGCTGGCAGTCCTTCGGGGTCATTATCCAGGGACATTAGGCCGTCTTATGGTGCACGGAACGGCTCGTTAAGATTAAGCACAGGCCAAGAATGTCCCTAACAGCTGGCTGATGCGACCAGTGCATTTGTCTTGTACACCGCAAAACAAATAATTCGGGTCATCCCGATGCGCTATAGAGGGCAGACGAGTTAAGTACCCTGGCATACATCGATGTGCCCGGAAAACTGGCTTCAATTTTCGATGGAGATAAAAGGGTCTATATTTTCATTTTCCTCGTTTTCGAGGAATAAGGCTAAAAGCACTGTCTTATCTGTGTGACTAATGTTCCTTTGCTAATGCACTGAGCAACTTACTCAGTTTTTGACGGTTAAGATACGCCCCTGAAAGGTGCATTTCTGTCGTCCAAAGGCAAAAATACCTAAGCGCACTTAAGTATGTTTTGCCCTAGGACGACAGACTTGTATTGCACACCGCAAAACCAATGGCTCGGAAGAAAATGTGCACCAAAAAAATACATGCACCAAGAACATGGTACATTAATATAATAGCTTCTGGTTGCCATGTTTATACCGGGAGAGCAGATATCCTCACCACAGGGTCATTTGCCAGGATTCATATGGCCATGCTTATGCTTTACAACAGGATATGAAGGGTCATGATTCGCGTCAGAGTGCACTGTAAGACCGTTGGATGTCGTACATCTCAAATACTAAAATGGTGCGCACAGCCTCAGCCGCTCTCAGAAAGAAGGAATTGTGCGTTGTATGCATCGTGTACAAGTTTTTCTTGGCAACAGATCGTAATACACCATCCACATGTGATGCCTGCTTGTGCACTGGCCGCGAAAAGCCGTTTCTTCTGTGCACACGTACTCCGAATTCAAACATTGCCACCACAGGCTAATGATGGTCACATGTGCATGTTATTTTTGCGTTTTTGCTTGCTTGCAAAGTTTGCAAGCAAGAAATTTTCTAAGATAAGCTTCGCTCCTCTTTTAAGAGGAGCGAACTTCAGCGTAGACCAGTGGCGATAGACGACTTTGCGATTTCGCCGAGGACCCGATGGAACTGACTTACTCGTCCAGGCCAAGTTACGATCAGTTCGAGTTCTGGACATCACCTAAATATTCCTCACCGTTCACCCTGTGCTAATGTCAAAGTTGCGCGCAAGGAATGCACTGGAAGATTAAGATCTTTCCAAGCGAAGGCCCTCAGAGGTGTTTCTATGTGATCATAAATGGTATGCTCATCTTGTTGCCAAAAATATTAAGAAGACTGATATATGACACAATTTTGCACTCCGGTAAAATGATTGTCATCTCTATGATATGACTGCTTGAACCAGTTTATCTGGACAACAACATACCAGCCAATCACAAACACAACTGATGGAAAACTGATGTAACCAACGACTTACCCTTGTTTCAACACCTGGACGGCAGGTGCAGCAACAACTGCTGTCACATGTCATCCGTCACCCACACCACCCCACACAAACGCACTTATTTTGACTGTCGAGGGCCGAGAAGCATGGAAAGCCGGCAGAATGAGGCAGTGGAGCGCTGAATACAGCAAATGCATGCCGAAACAGACTGTTCGATGTCAAGGCAGGGCACACACAGTGGATGAGGACAGACGTGGGTGGTCACTCACCGTTGCCTGGCCATCCTGTTCGTGTCGCGGTGGATGGGTGACCTATCTCAGGCCATGACCAACTCCACGTGACGGACGGAACACTGCGACCGACGACAGCGCCCTCCCTGCAGCACGGCGCAACTCCGAATGACCGCTCTCGCCAAGACGCAAGGCTCCGGGCAGAGCCGGGGAGGTGCGACGGGCAGAGACACGCAGAGGCGGCGGGCAGAGCAGGGGAGCGGCGGCGGGCAGAGCCACGCAGAGGCGGCAGGCAGAGCCGGGGAAGCGGCGGCGGGCAGAGCCACGCAGAGGCGGCAGGCAGAGCCGGGGAGCGGCGGGGAGCGAAGTGGGTGATGTCGGAGTGCTGACGGCAGATGGAGAGAGGCCGAGGAACTGACGGCGACGAGAGGGAGGTTAAGGCACTGACGGCTCTGGTGAGGAGGCCAGGATACTAACGAGCCGACAGGAGAGAGAGGTCAGAATGCTGACGGCTCTGGTGAGATCAGGATACTAACGAGACGACAGGAGAAAGAGGTCAGAATGCTGACGGCTCTGGTGAGGAGGCCAGGATACTAACAACACGACAGGAGAGAGAGGTCAGAACGCTGACGACTCTGGACAGGAGATCAGGATACTAAAGAGACGGCAGGGGGAGAGAGGTCAGAAGGCTGACGACAGGGAGGGAGAACTCTCATTTTGCTCCAGGGTAATCATCTTGTCGCTCATCTTGCCATCACCTCACCCATCTTAGCGGCCAGTCTGATGGGTGACGGCAGACCGGGGAAGCCAGGGCACTGGCGGAAGGGGTCAGGTTACTGATGGCAAGATGAGTAAGGTCAGATTACTGACGGCTATGCCCGTGAATCTGCAGTTTTTAGATATCTGCTGTTATGATAGCCTCTCGGATATCGTTAGCAAGCAGCTCTCCTATTTGTGCAGAGGTTTTTGAAACATTATTGATGCGTATGAATCACATTCAGAATAACGTTGCACCCAATATAGGCAACTACGTAGATAAGCAGTTACAAAAACGGCAATGATGTTATAGAAATTTCGGTGCCATGACACGGGCGTTTAGTCTATCATTGGATGTTTACTTAGGTGTGTATAAGAGTAAATTGTCGAAAAGTTACCCACTATTCCGCGGTAGATGTATCAAAAAACGTTTGCTAGCTACTACAGTTGAGTTTATCAGTAGCCACAATTGCCTGGCAGACATCTTGATGATTTTGCTGTTTGGTCATTCTCTTTCGTGTCATATAATACGCGTGCCATTGAAATGTAGCATGGCATGTAATGATGACAGTGAACTTGTGACGAAATCTATAGCTAACTTGCATCGATTCTTTTGGTTTACTAGATGCGCGAAACGTTTTAACTAGGCAGAATGGTTTTCTAAAGTTGTCATACGAAACAACCGCGGTGTGCAGAGGCCTACGTTCTTGAAACATACTGGGCAGTGATGGATCCTAAAGCCATTCTTTATTGCACCGGGGGTGACCACGCACAATTCATGAATGCAAGAATGTAGCTGGAATCTTTCTCAGAGGGGTTGCGGCAGATGCCACATTTTATCTAAAGCCCTACGAATTTGGCCCCAATGCCTGCGAAATCGCTCAGTATGCAGTGTTACCTATTTGGCTCTGTGGGAGGGAGGGGGGGGGGGCATAGTCCCCGTGCCAACGCCCCCTGGCTATGTGCCTGCATCGACGCTAGCATGCATGTTCATATTCGCTTTGGCTGTTAAATGAAACGAACAAGGCTGCGTCCCATGCATTCATGCAAGTAAAACAAGTGGGCCTGCAGTTTGCCCTTTACCAACGAATAGCTGTCGTGATTCGTTTTCTCGGAACCGATCCAGCTTCGGATCGAAGGCTTAAATATGACTGTATTGATGACATCACGCGAAGATGAGCGGCCACCTCCGGACCCGAGAAGCTGTTTGCAACCGCCCACGCTGGTGAGGCACTGTTTCCGCCCAGACCAGCCAAATGATCTCATCACATTCCAAACGATAAGTCTCTTAACTGACTTAATTTTCTCTCCTTCCGTGCAGCTGAAACACGTCAGGTCACCCGTGTGTGTGTGCGAAGCCAGCTCACGTCCACAGCTCATCACTGCAGTGACATTACGCGGTTCTCGCGGTACTTGTACTGGCAGATACGCATTTGTACACGCCTGCCAGTCCGATTATCTCACGTGTACCGCGTGCACAGAGTGTGCTGTGCTGAATTGTACTCATGGAAAAGCTGTTAGACTGACTAGAGCTAGATTTGCTCTTTCTGTTTTTCTTCCCGGTGCATTACAGTGTGATTATGGTCTGGATCAATTAGCATGCACATGATGAGCACTTCGGATTTTTGAGACATGCACTGGTGGACAAAACTATACGGAACATCTGGCTTTGCCTTGTGTTTGCTAAATGGTAGGCGTTTACATGCAGAACTACATAGAACTTACAATTCCCTTTTTCAGCCATCGCGATGGTGCTAGGTGTCACCGATGGCGATGGGAACGCCGATGCATCGCTGTCAGCGCCTCATATTCAAAATACAAATCGCGCAAAGATGAGGTCACCACATAAACGACAGCTGTCTCGAAAACGACAGAGCATGTCTGACCACTCACGACCAACTGAATGCTCGCGATAGTCCGCATAGCCAAGGGAGGGCGCTCAGACCACAGCTATGGTTCCTGACTCGACGCGGGCCGATGCGGCGGTGATCGCTGCCGTCCTGCCAGCTCCAGCAGCCCTGATCTGCATGCGCTGGGAGCGCTCCGCTCGGCATGCGGCAGCCTCTTAGCAGACGATGCTGCCGATATGCAGAGCCGCCGAGCCGGCTCCGCGCATGCGGTCATTCATTCAGTCATCAGCCTGGCATTGTGCAGCCCCGAGAGCGGGCCTCCATCGCACAGAGCGCGGCGCTGTCCCGAGCGGACCCGCCGCCTGCCACAACACGTGGGACTCGAATGGGGTTGCCGTCACGAGTAACTGAATGCCAGCTGCCGGTGCGGCCAATTCGGCCTGTCACGTGCACGTCATCCAGCACCCCTCACCCGGCACCCAGCACCCCGCCTCTCGCCGCTGCCTGGCGCAGATCTGCAGCGCCAGCGCCCGGCGCTGCGCGCGGCGGCGCGGCAGCGTGCGGGCGAGACCAGGTGCTTCCGGCGCCTCCGGGCCTGAGTGGCGGCTCGGACGGCCGGTCGACAGTGCGCGCCGCCCAGCCCGACAGGTGTATGGTCATTGGAGCTCTCGATGGCGGCACATGACTGCGCTGTGCCGTCGGGCGCCGGTGACGGCGGCGGCGCGGCTGCCGGGACTGGTGCCACGCGGCTGCACGCACTGTACCTGCGAGGCCGTCTGAGCTCGTGTGCATCTCCATGGCACCGTCCGACAGGCACCGGGCTCTCCAGGCCTGAGAACGTGATTTCCCAGGCTCCCAGACTAAGAGGTCTGTATGCAGTGGCCGGATGATAAAGCAAAGTCACCACTGCAGTGTCACTATGCCCTCCTTCCCTCAATAGATTAATGGGGCTTGTGAATTCGAACACGGGAAGGCTGGCCTTCATTGTTAACGCGAACAATTCGCGACTGTTTGCGTTGCAGGACAACAGGCTGCATTTAGTACTTGTCCAGTAGCTGCATTACACTGACCTAGCATTCAATATAATTATCATTTGCGGCTCATAAATGCATAGGATGCTAGTTTCAAGCCCGACGTTTAATGCTTTGATGCTACGTTTAGATGCTATAGTGCTAAAATTATGTTTTAGCACCCGACTTGCATTAATGAGTCTAGTATTTTTACTGTGTTAGTGATTGGGCGATTATCTGCGACCTTCCACCCCCTTGGATGAGCGTGGCCATGACTCACGTGCGAGGCGGGCCGTGGCAAGTTATGCTACATGTGCAGGGAGCAGCGGCTTACCACAGCCGCAGGAGCCGGCCGGCCGCATGAGGCCGTGACACGGCGCGTGGCCGGCGTGATCTGTGAGGGGGCAGCTCTTACTTGTTACACGCCAGGTACGCGAGGATATGGCTCAATAGTACGGAAGTCAATAGTGGGGTAGTCGCTCAATCGACGTGAGAGTCCGACTGATTGGGAAAGTAACGGGTAGGCTGGGAACGGCGGCGGAACTGTCTGGGGAACAACTGTCCTCTAAGCTATTGTGGTATCATGCTATTTTAGTATAGCTGATGATGCCACGTTACGGTGGCAAAATGTTTTGTGAGCAATGATTAGCATAGCTCGCACAAATACAGGAATGACGTAGGATGGGTCATTAACGATGTCGCTGGACTTAGCTAGGAAGAGTCTGGAAGATTCCATGTTTTGAGCTAAAATCATGGGTCGTCACGCTATTTATTTCAAGTTCAAGCTATTGGAGTTTAATAACTCCTAGCTAATGATGTTGCAGCACATTAATTTTTACATTTAATCAAGTGGGCAATCTGATCGGCAAACGATGGAAGAAGAGTTAAGATAATGACTAAATACAGCTAATTTCATACTGATACAGACACTTCCACCTGCATGGAGACGGCCACTGTAAAATCATTCTTCTTCAATGTGCCGTAGCTCCAAAGCATCTGCTTCTGCATACAGGATCTGTGATCTTATCGTTTTATATATTTGGTGGTGGTAGGAGATCAAATGATGCAGCACGATGAATGAAAACAGTGGTCGTAATAACAGAGTCAAATAACCGTCCCTATCACCGCTCGAAACAATCGGAATTCGACGTGATGTGTAGTTTAAGAACAAATTTTAGCTCTCGAAGGTGAGCGCGGTTCAGCGAAAGGTTACTAGCTGTGAAAACACATTTCAATGACCCTTAGGGCCGAAAACTAAGCACATGGAATTGTTTGTCACGGCTTTGTGAGCGTTTATTTTTTCCCATGAATTCACGCACTCAGGCTAATATCAACAAGTTGTCAGCATCGAGCGAGGGCTGCGGGTCGAGGTAAAAAACAACAACAGCAAAAAAACAGAAAAACACCAGGTTCCTAACACTACATGCTGACAAATCATGGCATGATTTTTACCATACGCGGTTGATATCAAGCCCAGACCATACCATGCCATACCATACCCTCATACCCTCTCAAACCATACTTGATCACAAAAAAGACCAGATAGCTTATCAATTCGATATGGAGTGTAGAAACGGGGCCAACGACTGTTTTCCGCGCGTACAAATTAGGGGACCATGCGAGCAAGGCCGACATGATGACTTCCTCCACTGTTCGCTCTCGCACCCTACGAAGCACGACACAGAAGTCACATGTTTCTTTCATCTAAGCTGGAAGAGGCAACGTTTAGTACCTCAAAGTTAGTAGCACCAACAGTTTGCCGTCCTTCAAATAGCGTGTTGGGGATTCCGTGTGGCCGCTTCGGTAGGTCAGCTGTTTTGGAGGAGTGCCTTCCGACTCACGCATCCGTGGCGGGGTGAGTTCGAATCGCTACGGGCGCCCGCAAGTACATGTATTGACGCATTTAACACTGGCTGTTTTGTCCTCCGGTCGGTGGCAGCGGTTGCGTTAAAGGTCAGGTAACGTCAGAGATCGTGCTGAAATTAATGTCAGGACGGACCGTGCCGGGCATTATGGCACGTTTAGCTTTCGTCGCCACATTCTGCCCTTTCAGCGCCCACGCAGCACTGCTTAGCGTGGGCGCTGAGGCCGGAAACCCATCCGCTCAAGATGTTTGGACTTAATCTAAAAATACAATAATAGCGTGTGCGGCCAACGAGACGCAATAGAGAGCTTTAGGAAGCCATGCGAACAGGGCGAAATTAAAATTCCTTTAACTGACGGGAAGGGAATCGCAAGGGAAATCGTTCCAGCAGCGTCGAGGCGCTTAATTTTGACAGAGGGGGCATTTTATGAAAGTGGGGTGCTTATGTAAGACAATGCGGTTTCGCTGCTGAGAACCGTCTGGTGGCTGTGGAGGGTTTTTTAACAGGGAGGATGGACGGAAATGGCCCATGTGCACTCCACTTGCCAAGAATGACATCGGACAGTGCTTCCAAACAGCTTGTGGTGCTGCCGTAATCGCTGTTCTGAAGACAAACCATTCAGATAGAAAAGAGGCATGAAGCGAGCACTGTACCCCAGTTGCCCGGGACTGTCATCAGCTGACCGAGACTTTCATCAGCTAACTGAGACAGCCGTCAGCTGACCGAGACTGTCGTCAGCTGACCGGGCACAAGTCCGTCCACAAGTCTCCAAAGTTATGGGGAGATCATGCGTGACAACTGGAGCCGAAACCTCAGAAGCACGTCGGGAAGTACTGGCCAAGGCATCGACCCCTTCGGCGTCGCCCTCCTCGAGCATCTGTAACATCAGTGGCTGCCATAACGTAACCGCCACGATTCTGAAACCTATAAGCAACTGTTGCGTACAGGCTACTAGCATAAGCTACATAGGCTGCTGCAACATTTGTACGAAATGGGTGTCAATACTTCATATATTGTGTCAATTCACTTCCATATATTTGTCTTACACTGGTTGTTGTCATCTGTTTTGTTACATATGCCAGCGCTTGGTTGATAAATGAGCATGCCAAGACGTTACCCTAAAATACCATTTGACAGCTCCCATGCTCTCTTGGTATCTAGAAGGCAAAGCCCATGCTGATCTAATTAGGCCATAATTTGTACCGTCGTATGGACATGATGCATTTCCATGTTATTTCAGTGCGACCGGTGTGCAATGAACAGTCCATGGGCTTCTGATCCTCTGTTCTTGTGAGTTCTTAGGAGTGTTGAGTTTTGGTCAGTTAAGTCACTTAAACTTAACTCAGAGTTGAAAATCCTACACCGGTCACTACCAAACGACCCGTGACGGTACATTCTGCAATCCTCGGTACATGGTAAAATAAATAAATAGCTACTTTTTCTCACAAAGCACACGTAACTTGGTCGCCAGCGCTCACCAGATCTGCACTATTTTAGGTTTGGGCGCAAAATGCAACCCATACAGCGCAGCGGCTGTCTGTCTTTATAAATTCAATCTAGAAGCAATTTTATTTTAGGGGTGTTTTGAACACTAGCGGACAACTCGATACGTGAACGCATTTGTTCCAGATTATTGGCAACGTTGCTCTCCATGCACCAGCTAAAGTTCAGAAACATTGTGAGGTTTCGGACGTCTCTAATGAACCCCTTCAAAAAAGCCCCGCCACATTCCATCTCACGACTCAAGCCCCTGTCCTCGCATGACCCCTGCGCGACACGCGCGCCAAGCCAGGTCAAGCCGACTGCAGCTGTCGTAGGTAGAGGGCGCCAGGACACCGCCGTGCCTATACATTCCTCCGCAGGCGTTTGCTGAAGCCCAACGCGATTTGTTTAGGGGGGTGATGCAGACACCCTCGTGGGTGTCCGTTTGGAGTCGTGAGCAGATAATGCAGCCGAGCTCCTTGGGTGTTCGGCTGGGCGGCCAGGTGCGACTGCTCAGCCGCAGCTGGGCCGAGTGGTCAGCTGTTTGTGCAGCCGAGACGCGCGGCGTACGGGCCGTGGAGCGTCGCCGGTGGCCGCCCTATGCAAACCATGTCGCAAAGCAAAGCTCTCGTGATCCGTCGCTCCTTGGGAGAGAGCACCGAATTGACATCTGTCGCATGAAGGTGAGGTAAGCACGTGTTGAATCGGGCAAACACGCAGTACGTTTCACTGTGCTGGAGCCGCGCATCAGTATGCGGGTGCATAGACGGGCGTGTAGATTTTTGACGGCTCGTTGGAAGATTGGGCAAGAAAGACGGACCTATGTTCAGGCAGGAGTGTTCGCTGCAGAATCTCGGAGTCGAAGGACCCAAAAGTCCACGTTGCTAGGGAAGGTTCTCAAACTTATACCTCATCGTGGCCGGCTGGGCGTTGAAAATCAAGTTTCTGTTGCAGGAGTTCGGCCTAACTGCATTTGAATACTGGTAGGGACATGCTATGCTTGAATATTCGGCGAAATCATTTGTGTAGCTTCAAAAATGATTGTCTCATTCACGTTTGGAAGCACCAGTCGCACGCCAGCATGCAAGGACTATAAACATATTTTATTTTATGGATAGCCGCAATTTCGTAGTGACGCGTCAAAGTATGACATCTAGCCGTCTTTTACACGCTCGGTGGCTATTCATCCATTGCAGGGTTTCAGGGCTACCTGGTCGATCCATAGCTCGCAGGATTAGGCTGTAAGATGAGAGCTAAGCTAATGGAACATTTCTGGACCAATCTATACCGCACTTCAAGCGCTCCAGACTCTTTTCTAGGTGCGCCCATCAGTTCTTATGACTTATCCCTATTCTCCGCGGGTGATAATCTGTCCATTCCCCCCCCCCCCCCGCCGTTCTTTTGTCCTCCGATTCTCAACTGCTCGCCGCAGCGTCACAGGACAGATTTTGTGTAAAAAATTCAACGAAATTGGTCGTGCCGAACGGTTCCAGACTTTCGGTCTGGTAGGTAGCCTCCCGTGCAAGGAGGGTGTTAAACAAAGGTTTGTGTCGCATATTTCAGTTGCATTTTGAGGTAAAATATGGGCCACAGACTCCTTAACATGGCCATATGCATTATAAAGTCTGGGTGGGGGCACCAACTATTTAACAAAGGCACATTCAGGGACTGGGAAGAGGAACACACCTGAGAATAGATCTGTGTTTACATGTGCAGCCAGCGTGCATTGAAATCGATCATGTATTGCGTGTACTACGTTCAACTTTTAAAACAGAACGATTCATCATAGGGTGTCCAGGCTCTTGCTTTATTTGTGACCTTTTTGCTTGCTTTCGTTTGCGTTGCCACAGACCAAATAAAACGGAGGGCGTGCGGTATAATTTCGACATATCTTGGGATAATGCAAAGGTTACAAATGGAATTATACAACCTATAACAAATGACACGGAACTTACATCATGAATATTTAGCAGGAGCATTTTCAGGCACTCAAAGTTGGAGATCCACTTGGTGGGTTAGCAAAGAAGTGACACTTATGACCTGGATACGCCCCTACGTAATACATCACACATCTTAAATTGCATAGCATAGCCGTATAGCATTGAAAGCATAGCCGTAGCTGACGTTTGTATCGTCACATACACCAAAAACAGCACTAACTTCATACCTGAAAAATCAAACCGTTTTTTTCCAGCCTGGAATTTCAGTTTCAGTCATAGATCTATGAAATACCCCTTTTTACTTAACTGCGTTTGCATCACGACATTTGGTTGATAAACATGTGCACCTTTCAAAAAATAATCCAAACCCTGAGAATGAATTTCACTGCGACCCCTTATTGTAAAAACGTTTGTCCACCGCAGGTATCCTAAAACATACAGCTCACAGCCCACAGAAACAGGGCTAAATCAAACACTCGCCATTCATATATAGATCGACACAAACATGTAAGATTGGCAATTAAGTGCGCGCGATGCTTAGCCGTGACAAATTTTTGCGTCCAAATAAGTTGCAGACACACTAGATAAGCAGCGTGCTTAGGTAATCGGAGGGGACCGGGTGCTATTTTCACTATTTGACCTGATCTGACCTGTCGAAGTTTACATTCAGCACTGTTTAAGCATGCATATCTGACGTAACTGGACGAGGGCCCTCCAATACTTGGCGGTTTGCGTGACTTCGACTTCAGCGTAGTTTCAAGGATTTAACGGGGAGGGGCGCTTCTAAGGCCCTTTCGTAGGGACGCAGGTGAAAAACTCCGCAGGACAAATGTGAGGCTCGACATCCAATCAGCGTTATCACCTAGTGGCCGTGATGGCTGCAGGAGCGTGGCTCATAACGACGTTACAGTCGCTATGGACCAACACCAACGAACGGGCGACGAGCCCTGCGGGCAGGGTGGCTGTGTTCCTCGGCACACTGCTGGCACGGCACCTCCCTCTGCCGGCGCCGCGTCTCGTCCGCCGCACACATGGCACGGCCACGAGCTGCACCGCCACCGCACGGCAAGATCATGGCACCGATGACGCTCCACCATGGCGTAAGCAGCCCCAGCCCCGCCGCCGTACACCGCGGACACAGGCGTTAGACGTTAATTTTATTGTTACGCAAGGCACTTAGGCTATACAGAACCAGCACTAGCGACCCCTATCCCGCCACCGAGCCCACAGCTATGCTACAGGGGACGGCCCCGTCAGCGAGGGCGCGCTGACGTCTGTTGAGCATGGAGGGAGCGAGGGCCACGCCCCAGGGGACCGTCTTGCGCGCCGTCGCGGAGGGAGCCACCGCATACAACTAACTACGCTTGTTGTCCGCAGAGCGTATGTACAGCATCATCTCCTAACAATAAATAAAGGCCGCATGCACACGCCGAGCACCCGCGGGGGCGGCCGGCGGCCCGGGGGACCCCCGGCCGCCGCGTCTCGCACAACGAAGGGGGCCTCCATCACAACGTGGCCCGGCTCAACAGGAAGACTGGGGGCCGGCCCCTCCTCGCGCCCCTACTGCATACGCCAGTGCGCCGAGGCGCCGGCGGTCCATGCCGCAACAGCATGCTAAAACAGTGCCTACGCGGGTTAAGTATCGGCGCCCCCACAGTGGCGGTTCAAATCTGTTTGCACGATGGACGCTGTGAGACAGCAGCCGGGGCGGCTATAAAACCATTGCTACAAAATACACGTCATGGCGGCGCTGCAGCCGGCACTGCTGACCAACAACCAACATCCGCCGCCGGGCGACTGCGCGCCATCTCACGCTTTACTCTCGCCAGTCGCTTACTTTAAACAAGTGTTTTCGTCGCAGGACTCAGATGGAAGCCGTCATTACCACGGAACAGGACTTATCACGGGGATAGCTTCGAGACGTCGACGTAATTCGGTGAGGAATACCTTAAAAATACAAACAAGACTCTCCACGGCAGCAGGCACACATGATCACGCCAGCTTTCACTCGTCATGTAACAGGACTCGTAACCGCGCCGGTATCGCTCGCTATAACACACTGTTCTGACGCGTCTCCGGCGGCCTAGTCTCTAGGGGCTACCGGCGCGACCGCCGCGGTCCGCCGCCGCGCGCGGCGCCACTGGCGCTCCGACAGGGGGCGCTAGTGTCGCCGGCGGTGCCCGCCCGCGGCGGGAGCAGCCCCCACGTGACGGCTCCGGCGGCGGCCCGCGGCCAGCCGCGCCTGACGGACCCGTGTTTTGATTTGGTGGCCGCGACCGGGCGCGGCGGCGGGCACGCCCGGCCGGCCCGGCGCGACCCGTCGCTGCTCTCCTGTGCCAGGCCGGCGATTAAAGCTAGCGGTCCCGCGGCACCACTCACGATCGGCGCACGCGCGCGGCACAGAGGGCGGCGCACCGCGGCCCTCCAGGCGGGCCGGCCCTCTCGGCAGGCCAGACGGGCTCACACAGACCCACGCGCGGACCCGCGGCTCGCTCGGGCCCGACACGAGCGCCGCTTCACACCATAGCTCCGGTCCAGTGATCGGACGGTGCTGTGCGGCCGCCCTCCCACACAAGCTCGCTGACGCTTCCGCCAGGGAGCACAGTCCAGCGGTCACTCAGCCCACACCACAACTTGTGCGCCAGCCGCGCCCACACACCCACACTCAGGGGAGTCGCGCCCAGCTGCCCTCGCACCAGCGACCTCTCAGCACCCCTCTGACGCAGGCCCCAGCCCAGCTCTCGCGTGTAGTCCCCCCGCAGACACTTCGACACACCCGCACTCCCAAGCACGCGGCGGCGCCCGCGCCAGACGGCGGCTGCGGCGCCGCCGCGGCCGCCTCTAGTGCCGGACAGGCCGGCGCGGCAGGTCGCGTCTGGCCCAGACAGCCCGTCTGTGACCGCGGCCGTGGCCAGACCGCCCAACAGCCGGCCGGCCGCGTTCGCCGGCGTCGGCGCCGCCCAACAGCCGGCCGGCGTCGGCGCACTACTTCATCCTATTGAGCACGCGGTCCGTCAGCTGGACCAGACTGCGCTGCTCAGGCGACGTCTGCAGCTGGCTGATGTGCCGGATGGCTTCAGCGCAGTGGGTCTCGGCCAGGATGCGGGTCTGCCGCGGACCCTCCGAGTCCATGACCCCAGCGGTACGCCTTCTCCACGTCGCCGGGCTCCGTGAAGCGACGCATGATCATCGGGTTCAGTTCCGGGAACTGGCGACGGGCGGCACGTCACACAGCGGTCCGCGCACGGCGGGACGGCAACACCATCACACCGGCAACACACGGCAACGCACGGCGGGGCGGCAACACCACCACACGTGCAACACACGGAGGGACGGCAACACCACCACACCGGCAGCACACGTGCAACACACGGAGGGACGGCAACACCACCACACCGGCAGCACACGGGCAACACACGGCGGGAAGGCAATACCCGCCACACCGGCAGCACATGGCAGCGCGGACAAGCACTCAACAAACGCGATGGTAACAAAGACGTGCGGCAACCACGCAGAGATGTTGCACGGAGGACAACCAACGTAGCACTGGCGGCAGCAGCTTAGTCATTGAGACGAGCTCGTCAGTTTTTCGCTGTTGTGTTAGTTCAATACTTTTTTCTACACGTCACACATGATCACTTAACAGTCATGATAAAGGCAGGAGAAATGACATCAGATTATTGCATAGATGCTACGATGAAGGGCCTCTCAAATAAATTTAGTCTGTAAGGCAGTAGTATTAGCCTTATTCCCCGGAGAGAAAAAAAAAATCAGGAAAATGGCGATGTAGTTGGGTTAATATTTCGGCAACGTGCCTTTATCAAAACAATAGCTGAAGGCAAAAAGCAAATTTTTATCCGAGGAATAAGGCTAGTACTACTGTCTTATCCATGTGAATAACGTCCCTCGCTAATGCACTGGACAACTTACGTAAACTTAGTCTGTTGCTAAAAACTTACGTTTCATAGGCACTTGAGAAACAGATTGAGTGGCAATGCAGTCATTCTCGCAAACGATTGCGACATACTGGCAAATTACATGTAATTTTAACGTAGTGCAGCTGACTAACCATTCGCCAATCACGACGAAGCAGTGGTCTCTGGGGCTTCGGCCCGATAAACCATGTGGTGAAGGAGCTCCTAATACATGCAATTACTCGGGGATATATGTCAGCGCATGGTCACACTAGCATCGTCACTGGTCATCCTCGTCATCATCACTGGTCCAAAACAGTCCAATTTGGCCCGAAAGGCAGACAGCCAGGCACCCCTGACATACGACAGGTCTGTAGTGCAGCGGCCCGGCGCGCCGGAAGCGGCTCACCTTCTCGCACGCGAACAACACCGGCGCCGTGGCTAGGCCCAGTCTCAGGTCCGCCGCCGCCGGCTTCCCCATCAGATTGGAGGACGACACGAAGTCCAGCAGATCGTCCACCAGCTGGAACGCCATGCCCACGTTCCTGCCGTACTGGAAGGCCACCTCTTGAATCTCGTCATCCGCACCACCTAGGATCGCCACCTGCAGGCAGACGGTGGCGTCACCTGGGCGACGGGCAGCGGAAGATCCCCAAACGGCCGGGAGATGGCAGGACGCGCGCTCGACAACGCAGCAGAAAACCCACGCTCATTAGGTTGAGACTAACGGTTCTGAAGAAAAGTGCATACCTAATTTCATCACCGACATCTGTTGCGACTGAGGCAGATAAGGAAATCGGCCGAGGTTCAGGTGAAAAACCGCGAGCTGAGTGATCGTACTCCGAAAAGGGTCAGTGAAAACGGCACGATGGTGCCACATGCTACAAGTGGCGCGCAATCTGAGGGCGAACCCTATCTAGAGCAAACGATTGCGGCGATATCATTCAAGAGGCACCGTATGGTCCAAAGCTCGAACACGGTGAAACCTGAGGTAACAGGTGATCGGCGTTAATGCAGCATTCCATCCAACTGAAATATTGCGCGGAACATGTCGTGGGCGGCTGAATTGCATCATGCTGACAGGCGTTGGGCGGCCAGCGTGCCGACACTGTTCTGTTCTGCCAGAAGGCCGGCCTACGTCCGGATCCGGCAGTAGGTCACCCTGTGCCCCGGTCCGCCAAAGGATCAGTCTGTGCTCCGGTCCGTCAGAGGATCAGTCTGTGCTCCGGTTCGTCATAGGATCAGTCTGCGCTCCGGTCCGTCAGAGGATCAGTCTGCGCTCCGGTCTGTCGGAGGATCAGTCTGCGCTCCGGTCCGTTAGTGGATCGGTATGCGCTCCGGCCTATCGGAGGGTCGGTCTGTGTTCCGGTCCGTCAGGGAATCGGTCTGCGCTCCGGTCCGTCAACGATTCAGTCTGTGCTCCGGTCCGTCAGTGTGCCGGCCTGTGTTCCGGTCCGTCAGCGGGTCGGTGCCGGCCGTCGGTTCGGTCCGGTCCGGTCCGCTCGGCAGGACAGCGCCGGTCTGGGCCGCTCGGCTCGGCTCGGCTTTGGCCCCGATCTCGGCTGGGCGGCCGACCTCTGCCCCGTCCTCTATTGGCCCGTTTTCACCGGCGCCGACCCTGCTGACCCCGGTCCTCCCGCGCTATCGCCGGCGCCGGCGGCGGTGGCGGCGGAGGTGGGCGCGTCTGCGCGGGGGACCCTCCACCGCCGCGCCGCCAGACCAGGTCGCCGCGGCCGCTCGCCCGCGCTATCGCCGGGCGCCGGCGGCGGTGGCGGCGGCGGTGGGCGCGCCTGCGCGGGGGACCTCCACCGCCGCGCCGCCAGACCAGGTCGCCGCGGCCGCTCGCAGCCGTTCCAAC
>NW_023596686.1:0-1015 GCF_011947565.3 Pollicipes pollicipes | reverse complement strand
CTTAACAGAGCCGGTGATGTAATGAATTTCGGGATTTTTTCTTCCCACACCGCTGTCAAAGTTAACCTTTTGAAAAGCACCACACATGGTCAAAACGAGAACAAACTCAGATCTTAAATTTGCTCACACTCTTCACGATCTCGTACAACATCGAACGAAATAGCTGCACAATCGCCTCTCATTCAGAAAGAACGTTATTTTCCACGGGCTCTGGGAAAATGTGCATTTCCCTCTCTTACAGCTGCCATAAAATGGCCTTCATGACCGAGACCACCATGACCTGGACTCTACAGCTGTCCTTACTTTCACACTCCAGAGATGGAATCTGCCAGGCACCTGGTCCCACCCGCGTGCGCGGCCAACAGGCGAAATTCTCGATCATGGTTCCGCGCTGAGGCGGACCTCGCCCTCGTGCTCTGACTCGCTGCAGTGAGCGGCGAGCGCGGCCCAGCCCGTTCGCGGGGACACGGTGACCTGGCAAGGAGACCCTGTGTCGCCGGAGCGTTCTCCTCTTTGTCGGCTGCAGATGCCGCTTGAGCGTATCGCTTCGAAACGACCTGCGGCGCGTTTACATGGATAACGAGATCAGTGAGATTCTTCGATTTGCAGCGAAACGGCGACGGCTCTGAGAACAGCACGTCTGTGCAGTCGCGTGACGCCTTGACCGAGCCGTCTACGGCTTCCAACGAGAATCCCACGCCCCGATTACTCAAAGAGACGCATGGCGTGTCACAACTCAGGCCCACTCAGGCGGAAAAGTGCTCTCTGAACTCCTGATCGAGCCCCTACTGAGGTGATCGGCCAGGCTCTCCCTCTCGCGCTTCGGCACTTTGAAAATGAAAGGCCCCGCTTTGATTTCGCTGCGGCCTAGCGACGCAGCTGACAATGTAAACGAGGCCGAACAGGCACTCGGGCCCCATTCGTCGATGTCATACGTGGACTTCCGGAGATTACGACGAGATAAGTACTTATTTTAGTGGCGGTTGGAGTACACTGTTTGACACAGATGACAACT
>NW_023596685.1:41997-58154 GCF_011947565.3 Pollicipes pollicipes | reverse complement strand
TTACGCGTTTTTTAGACACCTACCTGATGAACAATTGCATTCAATTTTGGAAATGATGAACTGCATATGGTGTGGAGGTGATATCCCTGATGAATGGAGACACTCGATTATTGTTCCTATTTTGAAACCAGGCAAACCTAGGGAAAACCCTGAGTCATATAGACCAATTCAGCTAACTTCATGTTTTAGCAAAATAATGGAACGAATGGTCGCCAGACGGTTATCCTGGTTTCTTGAGCGGAACAATATGTTGTCTAAATATCAGTGTGCATTTAGGAATGGAAGAAGTACCACAGACCATGTAGTCAGGCTGGAGTCCGAGATTAGAAAAGGTTTTTTCTACAACAAATATACCTTGGCTGTTTTTTTGGACCTTAAAAATGCATATAATCTCACGTCTAAAGTTGCTTTGCTCACAAAAATGTTTAATATGGGTTTTAGAGGACGCCTTATGTATTTCGTTAGATCGTACCTTGATAACAGAACCTTCCAGGTGCGCAATGGAACATTATCGGATACGTTCGAACAGGAAAACGGCTTAGTCCAAGGAGGAGTTATATCCCCGATATTGTTTAACATCATGATTGATGACGTGTGTGGAAATGTCCCGAGTGAAGTGTCCCGAGCGCTGTACGCTGACGATTGCTCTCTATGGGTGCAGGGAAGGAGAATTTTTCATCTAGTTAATAAAATGCAGGGGGCGTTGAACCATGTGAGTGCATGGGCTGATCGGTGGGGTTTCCTTTTCTCACCTCACAAATGCAACGCAATTGTATTTCGAAGGTATATGAAGGCAAGAGAGATGACGAACATACCTAACTTACATATATTAACCAGCCGTTAACATACACCGACACCGTCAAGTTTTTGGGAGTGATGCTGGACTCTAGGCTGAACTTAAACACGATGATGCAGTACATTAAAACAAAAGCTGTCAAAAGGATATCAATATTAAAATGTTTATCTGGAAAAGGCTGTGGCGCAGATCGTTCTACACTATTGAGAATATACAAAGCCATGATAAGACCGATATTAGAGTACGCATGCCAAGTTTTTGATGGTCCCCGTAACAAGGCAGTGGAAATGATTGATGATTCAAAATGAATGCATTAGAATTGCTACTGGAGCCTTTAGAACTTCGCCCATTTTACCATTGATGGTTGAAGCAGACATACTTCCCTTGAGACTGAGGAGATGCGACTTGTCTCTCCGTTATTCCCTGAAGATACTAAGTCGAGAGGATCATCCATGCAGAAAACTTATGGCCAATGAGGCTGCGTTACATGAGGTAGAGACTGGATATATGAAAAGGATTTCTGGTTTCCCGCTATATGAGAGAATACTTGATATGTGCCATGAAACAGGATTCGATTTCCCAGAAGAGGTGACCTTAAAACGCAGCGTCGTTCCGCCATGGAGATTACGTAAATGTACGTTGATAAAGTTGACTAACAGGAGCAAGAGAACGCTAGATGAAGTGCAAATTCAATGTGAGTTTAATGATTTGAGAAGCAGGTATACAGAATACGAGTTCATATTTACCGATGGAGCAAAAAGTGCAGACGGAGTTGGATGTGCTTTTGTCCACGGTGAAAGACGTCAAAAATTTAAACTTCCTGAACTTTGTTCGATATTTATAGCTGAAGGATTCGCAGTATTACAGGCTCTGAATTATACACATACAAATCGCATCCTCAAATGTGTTATATGCACAGACTCCTTGTCCATTATAACAGCCCTGGGAAATCCGACTTCTGAAAACCCGATCGTGATCCATTTACTAGAGACGGTCAGTCAGCTTATTGAAATGGGCAGTATAATCATTGTCCTCTGGATCCCAAGCCATAGTAATATACGTGGAAACGAGACAGCGGATGCACAAGCAAAGATGGCTATAAGATTGAATGACGTGTGTAATTTTCAAATGGGTCCTAAAGATTATTTTCCTAAAGTGCGTCGAAGTATTCGTGAATTATTCAACAAATATTGGACAGATTACAACCCTAGGACTAATTTAAAACGCATCAAAGAAGAGGTAGGAGACTGGGTCTCCTGTAAGCGAGCAGTCCGACGCGAAGAGATAGTGCTGTGCCGGCTGAGACTTGGGCATACTCGCTATACCCACGCATACATGATAGATAGAAACCTCCAACCTGAATGTGAACGATGTCAGTGTCCATTAACAGTGTATCACATTCTTCTTGAATGCCCCGTATATTTTCACGAAAGACGATCATTGGTAACACTATGTCAACGGTCCGGAACACAATTTTGTGTGAGGTCGCTGGTAGGAAATCAATTCCCGGACATCATTGATGGAGTGATGAAATATTTGCGACACTGCGACCTACTGAAACAATTGTGAAGTGCTGCCTTTGCGTGCGGGACAAGTGCAATTTTTGCTTTGCTGTCATTGATTGCTGCCTGTTGTTTATACTATATTGTAATTGTTTGAAATGAGTTGTTTATTCTATGTATAATTTAAGCTTGCGTGCATATCTGCGTACGATGTCTGACTGGATGCTTGAGAAATGTGAGAAGCAAGGAAGTGGTATAGGAATTATGTGTAGCAAATATGTGTATATGTGTGATACGTGGGTGTGCGTAAGCAGAGGAGATAACATGAATGAGGTTTGAACGAGCATGGTGAAGACAGATGAATGTGCGTGCATGCGTTAGAGTACACGGCATGGCAGATATGTGAAATTTCCATCTGGTAAATGCTTTGTTAAACGGCAATGTTGTGACTGCCGACTGACTGATGACTAACCTGCAACGTCTATCATGTGGGGAAGCTGCGGTTAAAAGAAAATGATAAAAAAGAGCCTGGCAAAAAAAACCGGACTTTTTGTTCTCTTGTTTTAGTTCACTAATCAGTTTATGTATCTGAACATTTAACACCGAGTTTTCTAGAAACTAACACCGTTTACTGCACCTCCTTGCTACACCACTATCCTGCGCGAAAATTCCTGACCAGTGCGACACATTCCTTCTATCCTCTGTCGCGCTTAGTTACCACCTGTGCTACCAAACTTGCAAGACAACACTTCAACGATGGGACGCCTGAGCCCAAGGGCTATGCGCCCTTAACCAACAACAACAACAACTGCATCAATTTATGGGTGCCAATAGTGATGCGTTAATCACCAAAACATGCGTCCGAGAAACCAGAGGTACGGGCGGGCACGAGGCTCGATTCCCCGCGGTGCCCGCCCTTCCTGCCAGGGTGAGAGGTAGGCGGCGCCATATAGCCTCAGCAGCTGAGTGCGTCGTAAAGCCCCAATGACATACACGCACATATAACTTCAGAGGTTCTATCAGGATAAATACTTTAATTGTTTTCCCCGATGAAATGTGTGCAGAGCGGACTGGACGTCTTTCCAAAATTAAGTAAACGTAAATGTAGACGAAGCACACCCTCCAGGCTCAACTCCCGGCCTCCCTACTTTTCTAAACAATGTTTTAGCCTCAGTGCACCAGTTTGTTTCACGCACTCATCGTCAACCAGGGTACAAACGTGCACCCTCGTGGAACGACCAGTGCCAACACGCAGTAGCCCTGCGACGCCGGGCTTTGCGCACCTCGTAATGGTGTCGGCATAGCTCATGAAGAGGGGTTTCGCGGTGCCAAACATTAAGCCGATATAATCATTAAACGTGCAAAACGAGAAAGCTGGGAGCATTTTCAAATACTCCCAACCGCTTTACCCCTATCTAAAATATGGTCACTGATTCGGTGTTCCACAAACAAGCGCACGCCACGTTATAAACCCCGCACCTTGTAGTCGACAACCAACACTACAATAGCATACCATTCGAAGTTGCCACAAAATTTGCCGCACACTTCGCCTGTGTATCATTATCCGATCGGTATTCTCAACAGATCACAACACACTCAACGCCACACTGCTCGCACTCAACTTCACGTCTGCCAACACTCAGACATTCAGCGCATTCTTCACACCTCATGAATTAGACCTTGCAATCAGTAAGTGCGGAAGCACTTTTGTCGCTCCAGACCAGTTACCCTACCCCTTCTTGAAAAATCTCACTAGGTCTGGGCTCACCAACTTTCTGTCGGCTTTTAACGCTATATGGATTGACGGGTCCTTCCCCCCCCCCCCCACTCATGGCGCTCTAGCATGCTTATCTCTACACTAAAGCCTTCCAAGCCTCCCTCTGACCCTCCGAGCTATCGCTCCATCTCACTTACTAGCTAAATTATTCGAACGAATGGTCAGTGAACGCATCAGGGTGTTCCTTCTTTCATCTTTTCAGAAGGGCTTTCGTCCCGGCCGCTCCACGGTGGACAGTCTGGTCCACATTATAGATCCAATTCAGCTCGGATTTCAAACTAAATCAAGTACTGCAGCACTAATTATGGATTTAAAGGCCGCTTTTGACAGGGTAAATAAAAGTGCCCTCCTCATTAAACTGCATAAAATCGGAGTCCGCCGCCGTCTCGCCGCTTCCATTAAACATTTCCTGGCTGAAAGGACGTTTTCTGTGCGTCGCGCCAATGCTTATTCTTCTCCGATGACGCAGGGTCACGGTCTTCCTCAGGCCAGTGTCTTGTCTCCAACCCTCTTCCTTGTAATGGTAAATGATGTTTTCAATAATATTACAAATATTTCTCCGCGTTTTTGTATTCTTTATACGCGGACGACCTGGTTGTGCGGCATACGCATGCCAATGTCGATCACACATTGCAGTACATGCAATTAGCTGTAACTCATATTTACCCGTGGTGTACACGGTGGGGACTGCAGATCTCCCCCGCGAAGTCACCTGAAATTGTTTTCTCTAGGCGACATAATGTTCAACCTCCCATCCCTGAACATTATGGTGAAATAATCCCTTTAGTTCACAGTTTTAAATACTTTGGAATAATACAAGATCGTCGGCTTACTTTCAATGCTGATTTCGCTGACCTTAAGCAACGCTGCGCCAGAAGACTGAACATAATGAAATGCATGGCAGGACGGGTGTGGGGCGTCGACAGATGCTTTCTCCTCCGCCTCTATACCTCCCTGATACGCCCGATCTTGGACTACAATGGCTTTCTTTTTGTCATTTTTCTTCCAAAAAGTTGAAACCCTGGAGAACATCCAGAATGCACCCCTCCGCATAGTGACTGGTGCACTAAGCACCTCCCCGGTTCCAAATGTGCCCGCGGACGCGAATATCCCCTCCCTATCACACCGACGAAAATTGCAGCTCGTCAGATTTTACGCACGCGCCACAGCGCACGTCGGTAGCCCCACATACACCTTCGTACACCTCCGCCCCACCCGCACACTTACCAACACGGAACTCCAGCATCTAATCATCAGCACTTGCGTTCTTCGAGCGCAACGAGCGCTTAATCTCCCGGACATCTCCTGAAGCTCAACTCCCGATCCTCAACCCTTTTTGGACGACCCTATACCTAACGTAATCTTTCTGTTTAAACACAAAAAACGAAACGTCTCAGAAACTGAAGCGCATGCACTCTGCTGAGTTTAAATGAAATGTGACCACACAACTTTATTTGCACTGACGGCTCCCGACGCGATGGCCGCACAGGAGCTGCCTTCGTACGTCATACTTGCCACAAAGCAAATGGCCCGTCAAATTACAATACCGTGTATACGGCTGAACTAACAGTAGTCTTGGCAGCCCTGCTCCACACCAAGCAAGGTAACATACAAAGGGCAGTCATATGCACCGACTCTCATTCGTTCTTACAAACTCTCATCACTCTTCATAATTCATCCCACCCAACTCCGAACGGCATACGACGAACGCTCTGCTCCCCCCCCCCCCCCGCAACAAACTCGCGTAATATTTCTCTAGATACATGGACACGCAAATATTCATGGAAACAGCGCTGCTGACGAGGAAGCAAAACGAAGCCTGATGCTTCGGGAACGTAATCATCTTCATTGTCTCGTTTCTGATGTTCTTGCAGTCATCAATTTACATGTTCGTCTCTTTCTCCAACCCGAGTGGGATCAACGCGCTCATCACCACCTTCGCCCAATCAAGCCCATACTTCAGCACCACCGACAATTTATCAATACAATCGCCTCAAGGAAGTGCTGCTTGCCAGGCTGCCTATTGGTCACACCAAAATCACCCACTGCCACCTTTTCAAGCACACTCCTCCCCGCTGGGTCATCGCTGCGACATCCCATTCACAATAAATCACTTCCTTCGTGTGACCGGTATATCAACGATCAAGACGGCCTCCCATCAATTACACACCAACGCCAATCCGCTTCCATTCAATCTCCATTCTCTCTTCGGTGATGCTTATCCTGATTTGCTCGTTCTCCTCTTTGAGTTTTTACACAGTGCAGGATTGGATGATCTCAGTTAAGTAATGGGGTTTCCTGCAGAATTGGCGGAGATTGCAGATTTTTCCCAATTGTCTGGGAGTCCTGGTTTTTCTTTGTTAGGACTTTCCAGGACTTAATAACATCACACAGCACTACAAGGTCGTGCCGGGCAGCGGAGCCCGGGACTGCTCTCCCCGTTGCTGCGATGAAGCGGCCCGGTATACATCCATCGCAAAGACCACCGATAAGTCAGCTGAGTCAAGGTCACCGCTAACACGGACACCACACACGGGACTCGCGGCACCCTAGGAGTCTGGCGGGAGGGCCGTTGAAGAGGCTCACTGTGTTCAAACGTACTGAATGCGTGTTGTCGTGACGAAATAAAGATATCTATTGCTGCGATCTGCTTTACTTACTATGATCTTGCTGGACAAAAATGAGCAAGGTTAAGGTAACATCACTTCAAAGTGCCCGCGCCTGACAGCATAAGCCGGTTTAACGTAATCGTTGCCTGGCCTTATGCCGGAAGTAAATCCCCCCCCCCCCCGGAGATGGCTTTTGGTCCGTCGAGGGGGAAAAAGAGGTCTTGCATTGGCTAAAAAAACTGTGGATTGCGATCTGATAGCGTGAGGACGCGCGATACTTGCTCCCTTGTTTCATCCTGTTATCTCCGCTTCTAGAACATGTGGTGTTCTGTTCAGAGCTGTAACACCGTTGTTTCTGTTGCGTGATAGTTCCTTAGATGCAAGTTTTATGTGCCTCCCTTTTATCTAGCCATCTTTTGTACAACCGACACCTACGCCTGTCGCGTTTCCTTCGCGCGGCGTGTTACCTTCGTAACCCAGGGCAACGACGGAGCGGGGCGGAGTCATGGTGCCGGCCAAGGGACAACGCATCTTCTGCGACCAGCGATTATAGTGGGATTCAGGCGGGGGCGGCGTTCCTCCTTATAAGATTCCTTTGTCCCATCGAGTCCTGCAGGAAAGACAGTCCTTTCAAGGTCTGGGACGAAATTCACGATCTTCTGCGAACGAGTGTAGCTCAGGTCACGGCAGTGAGGAGCGGTGACCTCCTTCTGGAAACCAGGGGACGCAGTTCAAACTCGAACCATCTTGGCATGGCCATCACTCGGGGGCTGAGAGGGTATCGTGTCACCCCAGCAGACAAACCTAACCAGGTGGAAAGCGGTGGTCTACGCTCCGGGTTAGGCGGGGACTCTGCGAGAATAATCCTGGAGGAGAGTGCGTCGCAGGAAGCAACGGCAGTAACCCGTTTCCCGTCGAGAACTGAGCGCCCCCACCCCTGCTTAAGGTCCGCTTCGGGCTGCCGCAACTCCCTGCGCATCTACATGCAACCTACACGTGGTTATGAGGTCCGCCCGCACACCCCGCTGCCCCGCCGCTGTAGTCGATGCCTGCAATATGGGCCCGTCAAGGGCGTGTGCAGGACTCTCTCTCGCAGAGATGTGCACGGTGTGCCGGGAAACACCCTTCCATGGGATGGGCCACCCCCCACCCCACGCCGTGCGGCATGTCAGAGTCCGCACCCGCTGGCCTATCCCGCATGCCCGGTTTGGAAGGAGAAATTTGGAGACGCTGCGAGCCGCAGCGCCCCGGGTGACCCCTCCTGGGTGTGAGCTGGAGTAGTGGCCGGAACTCCTAACGCGGTAAGCTGCGCGTGACCCACCAGGACCCACTCATCCCCTCGTATAAACCGCCAGCAACCACCCACGGCAAAGACGATGCCCGTGGCCGGAACGGTACATGGGGGCCGCCACCGCCATGCACGACAGGCAGTAAGCCGCTGCCCAGAGCATCACGGACCACCAGCACCAAAAGCGGCCTGCTGAAAACAATTTTCTTGAAGGAGTTCACCTTTTTTAGAAGGGGAAAAATCTCCACCGGGAGCATTCTACGCGCAGCACGCAGCGAACACGATCAGCTCGCGTTAGCAGAATTGCCCAGCTTTGAAATCATGAAACCCAAACGACGTCTTTAGCACCAAAGACGATGAGGAGGAGGGGGGGGGGGGGGGGGATTGTGATTATTGATTTCGTGGTTTGGGCCATTGCTACTCGTAATGCTGGTATGATAGAATGACTATCATTTTCACAAAATTACCACGCAACAATGTTAAAAATTTCGGCAAGAAACCAGCAACTTGGTTTGCGTGATAGACCGCAGAAGATTACTAAGATGCACTAAAAGGGCGAACTAGTCACGAAATCACAGCCATACGAACAACCAAAAAATTTGTCCCAGTTATTCACGTTTGGGTCTGAAATTTTCTGCTGGTACACTTAACGTTCACACATACCGTAATTTCGATCATATATCTCATAACTTACGGTCCATCGCACACTTACCGTAAAGGCATGTACCCTCTCACCTTGTTATTGCAGTTCTTGCATCACCTATATTATTTTCGACTAGCGAAACTTGAACTGATATTTCAAATGGACAACACGTGCACGGGGCCGTTAATGCCGGTTGAGCTAAAGCACCTCCAGCGATCCCAAGGAAATGGACCAAGTCTCGGAAAAACCGAGAACCGAAGCCAAGCCCGCGTTTTCTGTATAGTACATATTCGTTTACTGGCGCAGAGCACCTCAAACACGAGTCCTTATCATGCGATTCGCACTTAGTAGAAATAAACATATTGTGCCGACAATGCCGTTTGAGCTACAACACTTCGGTTCAATGAATAAGAGTCATGCATTCCAGTGAGATGTTGCATCATGTTCCGCGGACGGGCTGCAGAGGCACCCTCTTAAGTAGTGCACCTCTTGCATTAGTCCAGTTGGCGAGATCTGAAAACCACCCCGGGCACCCAAGTACAATCCCTATCGAGATAGTACTCTCGTGTGTGAGGTGCACTGCGCTTATAAACGTACATATACCCTACCGAAAACGTTGGCTTTGCTTCGGTCTTCAGTTTGCGGGACTTGGCCTCATTTCCTTAGGATTGCTGTTGACATATTATTTCGGTAGAGTATGTCTTTGGATGTCAGAGCGGTTTTCAGGTCTTGCCAACTGAAATTGTATAAGAGGTGCACAAGAGGTGCGCTTTAAGAGGATGTTACTACGGTCCGTCCGCAGCGAACATGTTGGCAACATCTCACGGCAATGCATGAGTCATATTCATTGAAACGAAGCGTTGTAGCCCAGCCGACATCGTCGGCACCATGTTTTTTTATTTTTAATAAGCGTGAATGACATTATCCGGACTCGTGTGTGAGATGCGCTGCGCCAATAAATGAGTATGTGCTTGGCATGTTATCTCGGTAATGTATTTGGATGTCGGAGTGCTTTTTGGCTCTCGCCAATTGGTATTATATATGAGGTGCGCTACGTACTACAATCTTCGAAGTGTGCCAGAAGCCCCGGCCACTGTGCACAACGATATGCTTAAGCATCTGCCGCCTCGCGTGCTTAGTGGTCTATCACTGGTCTTTAGTTAGATTTGGACCAGAGGTGAATTTCGAGCTTCTTGGCGAGAAACTACTGTTGCGCATCTTTTAAAAACCGCGTAACCTGATTTTGGAGCATCATGACATTTTACAAGCGCACAGTGAGGTCTTAGAAAGAATCGCACCACAGTAGATCATCTTTTAGTTATTGACCACACCGCAATTCGCGTGGGATTTTTTATAAAATTTGACCCGAACCTCTTGAATGGATGGATTTTCTGGGATCAGTGCTCACGCTAAGCAGTGCTTGTTGTGTGAGCCCTGACCCCCACCACCCGATCGCGCAATTGCAGTCAACGGCAGAATTTAGTGGCGACAGCTTAACGTGCTGCATGCTCGGCACGGTCCGTCCTGCCCTCTGACATCAACTGACCTTTAGCGCGGACCGCTGCCACCGGCCGCAAGCCATACCTGTCAAGGCCAAATAGCGAGCGCCCTAAAACGACTCGAACCCACCCTGCCACGGGTGAGATGATCGGAAGGCAGGCGCTCTAACCAACTGAGCCACCGGAACGGACAAATTTGATTTGAAGCCAACCAACACGTCAGACGCTGCCTTCTTGACATAGATGCCCCTCTGCTACCACGAGGCGTTTATGACATTCTTGTCAAGCTATATAGGTACGGTGTTACGCGGTGATCAGGACACTTTTCTTCAAAACTTTTTAGATGACCGGTATTTCCGTGTCCGTGTTGGGAACGCACTTTTCTGGGAGGCTCCCTCAAGTTGATGGTATGCCCCAAGATGGTGTTGCCCTTTTTGTTGATGGTCTTAACATTTGGACTAGTTCAGCAAGAGCTTCATCGATGGGGCGGCATCTCCAGTTAGCTGTGGACAGAACCGAAAAGTGGAGCGCCATAAACGGGTTTCAGGTTTTCTAACAGACTGTAGCAAGACTGTAGCCATGCATTTTTGTCGTAGTCGGCCAATGCGGTAATATGCTTATCCGTCTGTGGTGGTCAAACGCATCTCAACGGATCCTGTGGCTAGATATCTTGGGGTATACTCTGACCGGCGACTAACGTATAAAGTACATCTTACAACGCAACGCGAAGGCCGTTTTCAATCTTTTGAACACACTAAAATGCGTTTCGCGCACATCGTATGGGGGAGATAGAAGCACGCTTTGGCTTTTGTGTCGAACAATCATACGTTCTAGGCTGGACTATGCCTGTTTATTTATGAAAGCGCGTGTGAGGTCCAACCAAACGCGTCCTGGACACTGTCCCTCACACTGGTTTACGTGTTATCACATGGGCGTTCCGCACATCATCTGCCGCGAACCTCATGTGGAATCACACGAGCCGCCATTGGTCAGCGGGAAGAAAATGCTCGGTATGCGTTATGCACTTAGCTGCGACAGTTTCCCCTCCCATCCGGCATATAACGCGGTTTTTCCCGCCTGCTGTGCGTTATCTTTGCAGCACGCCTCGGGTACAGGCTGTGATCTTTGACCAGCGAATACAAGTCTTGCTGCGGGGAAGCGAAATTTCCATTCTAAGGTTGAAGCGGGTAGATCATCTGTCCCTCCTCCCTGGCGTTTGAACTCGCCATTAATAGATATGTCTTTGGGCGAAGAGAAAAAGAATGTCCGTCTTGCCAGATGTAATGAGATCGAGGGGCACTTGAGTGTATGGCGTCATATGACGGCTACACACTTACACGGATGGATCTAAAACTTCTGGCGGTGTGGGTTGTGCGTTTGTGAGTCTGAGGTCTTTTTATCCATCATGTCCCCTTGTACAGGATATTTTAGGACGTCCGACCCAACTGGATCAGGCCCGAAAGAAAGCCATCTTGTGTTGGATCCCCAGTCTCATTGGAATCGCCGGCGACGAGGTGGCTGGCACGGCTGCAAACGAGCAGCGCTGGCTCCATGTGTGCGATCTCTGTCTATTCCTGCTAGATATTTTTTCCTGCACTTAAAACCTTTCTGCGGAACGAGTGGCAGCGTTATTGGGATGGGACGAATGAAAATAAGCTCAGGAGCAATAAAACCCAAACTGGGTCAGTGGTTATCCTGTTATCCTGGTATCCTGTACTGTTATCGCAAAGTTCGGCAAGAAGAGGTGGTGCTCTGCAGACTGCGTATGGGCAAACCATTCAACTCACGGCTATCTGTTGCCAGGAGCCGATCAACCTATCTGCCAGCGATGTGGTGGCTGTTCTCACCGTTCGCCATGTGCTCACATCGTGTCCGCGCCTCGTGGAAGAAAGTCAACGTTACTTTGGGCAGTGGTGACTCTCCCCTGACGCCCTGTGACATTTTAGGGGACAACTCGCGCTTTTTTTGAATCTCAACAGGTCTTTTTCATTCCTCAAACATTTCAACTTCGGGACTCTTACACGCCCATTAGTTCGGTAAAACAAAACTCGTTATGGCGCCAAATGATCACTGCGGTCGGTGGCGCCCGAAAACACCAGCAAACATTAACAACCGCCTTCCGAACACGCACTGAAGGAGAAACGGAGACCTTGTGTAAGGTGTCAGAGAACACCTATGTGCCAGTCGGAGAATGTTTGCGTAGTTTGGCGAGCGCCGCTTAGAGGCCTTCGCATTCCTCTCCTCCTGCCCCAGGCGCCCCTTGCGAGGGATGCGGCTGCGGGGGCCAGGAGAGGACAGAGTAACAAGGAGAAGACTCAGAGAGCCGCCGGCGCGGGGACTGGAAGTGCCCGGCTGGAACGGACTGTGTGGAGTACCTGTGACGAGTGTGAAATACAGAAGTGGCTTTGGATGTACCGGTGTTTACCAGTGAGCCAGAGGCCGAGACACCAGAAACAGCGCTTACACTTCTGCGCTGTGGACTTCATTGCTGTCTCCCACTGCAGCTTCGAAAAGTCGCTGAGCATGCAGAGAGAGAGGACGAGTGCGACTCTCGGCGACATCATCAAGTGCGGCTGGCCGGACGACAGGCACGACTGCCCGCCGAGGCCCTGCCATGCTTTAACACCAGGGGCGAGCTGTCCATCGACGATGGTATCATCTGGCCAGGAGGGAGGTGTGTCACACACCAACTCTGAGGAAGAACATAAAAGGACGTCTACAACCTCACCCTCATGGGACGCGGCACTCTGTTGCGTCGAGCAAAGGGGCCGTCGCCTACTGGCCTGACATAGAAACATAACTCCAAGAGCTCTCTAAATGCGCCATATGCACGTCTCATTCAACCAAGTAGCAGAAAGAGCCGTTGGCGTAGCCCGAACTTGCCGAGAAGACCATAGGAAATCGTAGCTGCGGGCATCATCACGTTCTGTGGCCAAGATTATCTGCGCGCGGTGGACTACCTCTCGAGCTATTTCGAGGTAGACGAGCTCGCTGGAAAGACTGAGGGAGACGTCATTGCCGTCTTCAAACAACACTTTACGAGATACTAAATCCCGGAAGTTGTAATCTCAGACAACAACCCGTTCGGAGCGCACGAATTCAACGGTTTTGCAAGAGACCTGCACTTTAAAGACATCCGACGTTCCCAAGGTACCTACAAGCCAACGGCAAGGCGGAAAATGCTGTCAAGACAACCAAACACCTGATGCAGAAAGCGCGCAAGACGAACACCGATGCGAATATCGTGCTCCGGGAGTGGCGCAGCATGCCGTTCGAAGGCAGACAAGCGTCTCCGGCGCAGCTGATGTTTGGAAGACAAAAGCGGACACTGCTGCCAGCTGCTCTCCAGTTGCTGACCTCTTCAGCTCCGTCGCACCAAGAGGCTCGGCGGGCTTTACGCCAGACGAAGGAGAGGCAGGCACACGGCTATAGCAGAGCCGCCAAGCCACTACCGCCGCTGAGTGCAAGCGACGTAGTCACTGTTTTAACAGATCACGGGGCGTGGTCCTCAGGAAGTTAGCAGAGCGTTTTAGACCTCGTGAGGTCATCACACCAGCACCAGAGTCGGTGCCATCTCAGCCAACTCAGTTTGCTGCACAACAACAGCCTCCTGAGCCGATGCAGCCCGACGGATGGTACGGTCATTGCCGACGACCATGCCGATCACCACTCGATCCGGCCGGGTGACCAGACTCCCCGCCTGCCTGAAGGACTGCAACTTAAGGAGGAGAGGCGATGTGTCGGGTTTGTGATCTGTCACTCGTGACATCACCTGTGATAGAACGTGTTGTTACTCTTAACTCCGTTTTCCATGTAATCTTGTTGGCGTTTCCTCCTTCCCGGTCTAGATAATAGAAGCATGTTGGCAGTCCACGAGTGTGTGCTGGTGACAAGAAGCACACCCACCGACAGGAACTGTTGCAGGCTTATGTTACGACGTTGCGTATGTGTATCTAAGAAATATATCTCCTCTAGCCAAGGAGGTATGGACCATGGCTCTTATGACCAGAAGCTGCTTATAAGGGACCATGAATGAGCCGCGAGACACCCATAACAATTCTTGGTTGCGCACCTAGATCATAATTTTGGATCATTTACTCTTGTCTGTCCAGGCAATTCGCACACCTGTTAGGGATTTTCAAGCGTGTCGAAACAAAACGGGATTCTGATCATCGCGGCGTTCGGAGAGCGCATAGTTCATACAGTCTGAAGAACATATAGTCTGTTTTCTAACTTTTGGGGTTTAAGTTGTAGATAAATACTTTGCATTGCCCTAGTTGTTTTGTTATTGGATGGGTTCCAGTACCAGATATATGCATTTTTTCCGGCGTTTCTGGTTGGTCAAGGAGCTGGCGGTGAATTAGTGCCCGAATCAGTAACCGGCAACAGCCAGCTGACAGCCGATATCTTTGGCGGCCTTTGTGGCGATCGCGCGTCATGCGCGTCATCACTTTGTGGTTTTCTCTGAGCCGCGTTTGCGGAAAATCGAACTAAAGTTGAGTACGAAACGGATACGAATACTACCAAACACAGTGAGTGCAGTTTTGGGGGTCATTTTTGTTGTGACCAGTCGTATCGCCATCTGTTCAATGTCCTTTGCCAGTCCACCTGTCAGGTGGGTTTGTCGTCTTGGCTAAGAGGCCGTCGTTGCCTGTGTGTTGATGGTTAACTGCCAAATATTGCTCGGCCAGTGTCAAATCTCTCACTGTTGGTTGGTTCTGTTCTATTCAAGAGGCATTGCACTCGTCAGTGCTGCTTGGTCAGGTGCAAAATGTTCACTCCAACACAAGTTAATTTGTAAATACACTTTTATAAGTACTTGAGAGTGCTTAATTTTGTGTTGGTTCAGTCTCAGTCCAGACATTGACATTATAGTTGTGCAAGTATTAAGAAGGTGCACTAGCAGTAATGATCATGTGAACTGTGGTAATACATGTCAAAATTTAGCCTCATTGAAAAACACAAGCCTCCCAATAGGTGAGCAATAGCAGAGTTAGCGGGGTTCATTTTTGTTTAGCACAATCAGCACTACTGATAGTGTTTTCCAGACTTGTGTGCCAAAGCTGCTTTGCCCTAAGTTCTCATTCAGCAGTATAAATGCTGCTGTGTTTTCATATTTGCATTGCAGCACTGTTTCAGGTGAAGTTGTGATCTTTTTACATGCAACTGATGCAGGCATGTGTTGTTTGTGTTTGTTTATTATTTTAGCATTTGTGCTGAGTCAACTTTGCAGGCAAATGAAGTATATCAAGTAAACCTTTATTTTATATGAATAATATTTTACCTATTCTATGGCCCAAACAGTGTCATGAAATTATCACAGCCAGAAGTACCATGACAGTTGGGACTGTTGCATCCTATAACTGAGGTAGGGTTGATCCATAAGTTCGTTATTCAATTGTAGTTAATTAGATGTAGCAACCTTTCCACCAGCTATGTTAACCACATCCTGGTATTTTGATCAAGTAGTATTTCATACTATCTGGAGCAAGAGTCCAGATGTTGATTTTGTGAAAGCCAAACATGCATAATTTATATGCCAAAGATTTTGAGTGTAAAGATTTCCCTGGTGTAGACAGGGAGATTGACCTTGGATTTATTCCCACACATATCTGGAGAAGTGAGTGATGAAAAGATGGTCTAGCTGTGGATGAAGACGTGGAGGGTGAGATCGATCACATACCTTGGCAGCCTGCTCCAGCCTGTCTGCTCATAGCCATCCGTCTTAGGGAAGCCAGGGCATGGCTGGTCAGACTTGTGGGTGCTATAGGCAAAGAGAGAGAGAGAGAGAGAGAGAGAGGGAGAGGGAGAGGGAGAGGGAGAGGGAGAGAGAGGGAGAGAGAGAGGAGAGGGAGAGGGAGGGAGAGGGAGAGGGAGAGAGGAGAGGAGGAGAGGGAGAGAGCGAGAGAGAGAGGGAGAGAGAGAGAGAGAGAGAGAGAGAGAGAGAGAGAGAGAGAGAGAGAGAGAGAGAGAGGAGAGGAGAGAGAGAGAGAGGAGGAGAGAGAGAGAGAGAGAGAGAGAGAGAGAGAGAGAGAGGAGAGAG